>NW_026610723.1:0-182030 GCF_029499605.1 Hyla sarda
AACAACATCTCTCCTTTGCTGTGTATGTGACTATGGAGCTGTTTGGTGATGTCGTCTATTATGGCCTTCATAGAAGCAACAGGAGATTGTTGCATCCATCTAGAACCCTCAGAACTACAGTGCTATGATGTCACTCACTTCCACAGGCCTTGCAGAGTGTAAACAACAACAACCCAGCTTTGTTGTGTATGTAACCATAGGGATTTGTGATGTCACCTAGAACCTTCACAGCAGCGACAGCTTTATGAGGAGCTTCAGCACTGCTCTGCCTGAGCAGAACCATCACCGCCATAGGTTGTCAAATAACCCGGATTTAACCCACACAGGTAAGTCCAATGGGGTGCAGGCATGTCCTCTATGCTTACAGCTTCCCGTGGGTGTTGGTTTGATACCGTTTGGGGACAGCCAAGGAGGCATCTGCAGGCAACAAAGGTAGGTGTGTGCTTGTGTGTGTGTTTCCTATGCAGATCCTAAGCCCAGTGTCACATGCAAGTAGGAGGAGTAAGAAGGGTTCCTGGCAAATCCGGGTTATGGATTGCATTTAAAAAGGCCCCGTGGGAGTGCAATGGGCCCCTGTCTTGCTGCTTAGCAATAATGGTATGGGTTTAGGTTCTGCTGTGTGTACTGGTGGTTGACTGCCCCCCAGCCCAGAGTGTGCATGGAAAATTGTCTGGCAGCCTCCCTGACAGCAAGCAGTGATAGTGCCCATGAAGGGGACCTTGTTGGGCCCGCCCCTTTCACGGTTATCGCTTCTCGGCCTTTGGCTAAGATCAAGTGTAGTATCTGTTCTTATCAGTTTAATATCTGATACGTCCCCTATCTGGGGACCATATATTAAATGGATTTTTGAGAACGGGGGCCGATTTCGAAGCTTGCTTCCGTCGCCCTATGCATTGACCCGATATGGCAGTATCTTCGGGTACAGTGCACCACCCCCTTACAGGGTTAAAAAGAAAGATTCCTACTTTCATTGCTACCTGCTTGCTGGCTAGCCAGCTAGCCAGCCCTGTGGGCCTTGCTGCTGCAGCCAAAAAACAAAAGGTGGTGCTGCTGCTGCTGCTTCTGCTGCTTCTGCTTGTGTCTGGCCGCTGTTGGAGCGTCCAGGCACAGGACTTCTGCTGCTGCTGACTAAATGGCCTCCTTAATTGGATCATTTGAGTAGCCAGCACACCTGTGCAGGTAGGGCATGACATGATAGGCAGCTGCCTTGATAGCGGGTGGGTGCTGAATGTTCCTAATTGACAAAATAAGATTAATGCTTATGAAGAAATATAAAATCTCATCCCTTCCCCAATATCGCGCCACACCCCTACCCCTTAATTCCCTGGTTGAACTTGATGGACATATGTCTTTTTTCGACCGTACTAACTATGTAACTATGTAACATAACATGGGGGGGGGGGGGGGGGGGGTCTCCTGGCTGTTCACACAGGTGTGTCATTGCTGTACATTGACCATGCATTGCTTCTGTGGTATTGCAAAGGCAAAGACAAATGCTTCCAGCCATCCATTGCACTAATGGATTGGTCATCAGCTGGCTGTCTATGTCCCGCATCAATATAGACCAAAGTACAGAGGGTTAGGCTATGCTATTGTGCACCTACCTGATGCATCAGAAGGTGCGAGGCCCTTGCTAAATTCTGTGCACAGACTTTGAGATCTATACTTTAGACTGTATCTAAACCTGCTCCAACATGGACTGACATTCTGGCCTACTTTCAGCCGATGCGACTTGTCTGTCGCTGAACAGTCGCTTTTTATGTATTCAGCACCTATGTATAATGTTGTAAAAATGCTCTAGAAGCTAAAGTCGCAGAAATGTCACACATATTTGGCCTGCAACTTTCTGTGCGACAAATTCAGACAGGAAAAATCAGTATAAATCCTTAGAAAATTATCCCCCAGTGTCTCCATCTGCTGGCGGTATTGAATAAGCATTGCTGCACTGATGGGGTATGCATTAGACGAAAAAAAAGAAGAAAAAGAAGAATAATACGCCCAGAAAAGAGGCGAAAAGGAGAAAAACGTAAAAAAACGTGAAAAAAAAGTAAGAGGAAGAGAAGGGAAAAAAAGGTGGAAATGGGTTTAAAAGTGATTTCGGCGGAGAAATATATATATATATATATATATATATATATATATATATATATATATACGCGCACACACACACATATATATAAACGTATTCTCCGTTGAGATATTGCAGCCGCTGCTGTGTCCAGGCCCAGGAGCCTTAGCACTGTGCTGTGATGTCACTCAATACCACTGACATCACTAGGTGTAAACAACATCTCTCCTTTGCTGTGTATGTGACTATGGAGCTGTTTGGTGATGTCGTCTATTATGGCCTTCATAGAAGCAACAGGAGATTGTTGCATCCATCTAGAACCCTCAGAACTACAGTGCTATGATGTCACTCACTTCCACAGGCCTTGCAGAGTGTAAACAACAACAACCCAGCTTTGTTGTGTATGTAACCATAGGGATTTGTGATGTCACCTAGAACCTTCACAGCAGCGACAGCTTTATGAGGAGCATCAGCACTGCTCTGCCTGAGCAGAACCATCACCGCCATAGGTTGTCAAATAACCCGGATTTAACCCACACAGGTAAGTCCAATGGGGTGCAGGCATGTCCTCTATGCTTACAGCTTCCCGTGGGTGTTGGTTTGATACCGTTTGGGGACAGCCAAGGAGGCATCTGCAGGCAACAAAGGTAGGTGTGTGCTTGTGTGTGTGTTTCCTATGCAGATCCTAAGCCCAGTGTCACATGCAAGTAGGAGGAGTAAGAAGGGTTCCTGGCAAATCCGGGTTATGGATTGCATTTAAAAAGGCCCCGTGGGAGTGCAATGGGCCCCTGTCTTGCTGCTTAGCAATAATGGTATGGGTTTAGGTTCTGCTGTGTGTACTGGTGGTTGACTGCCCCCCAGCCCAGAGTGTGCATGGAAAATTGTCTGGCAGCCTCCCTGACAGCAAGCAGTGATAGTGCCCATGAAGGGGACCTTGTTGGGCCCGCCCCTTTCACGGTTATCGCTTCTCGGCCTTTTGGCTAAGATCAAGTGTAGTATCTGTTCTTATCAGTTTAATATCTGATACGTCCCCTATCTGGGGACCATATATTAAATGGATTTTTGAGAACGGGGGCCGATTTCGAAGCTTGCTTCCGTCGCCCTATGCATTGACCCGATATGGCAGTATCTTCGGGTACAGTGCACCACCCCCTTACAGGGTTAAAAAGAAAGATTCCTACTTTCATTGCTACCTGCTTGCTGGCTAGCCAGCTAGCCAGCCCTGTGGGCCTTGCTGCTGCAGCCAAAAAACAAAAGGTGGTGCTGCTGCTGCTGCTTCTGCTGCTTCTGCTTGTGTCTGGCCGCTGTTGGAGCGTCCAGGCACAGGACTTCTGCTGCTGCTGACTAAATGGCCTCCTTAATTGGATCATTTGAGTAGCCAGCACACCTGTGCAGGTAGGGCATGACATGATAGGCAGCTGCCTTGATAGCGGGTGGGTGCTGAATGTTCCTAATTGACAAAATAAGATTAATGCTTATGAAGAAATATAAAATCTCATCCCTTCCCCAATATCGCGCCACACCCCTACCCCTTAATTCCCTGGTTGAACTTGATGGACATATGTCTTTTTTCGACCGTACTAACTATGTAACTATGTAACATAACATGGGGGGGGGGGGGGGGTCTCCTGGCTGTTCACACAGGTGTGTCATTGCTGTACATTGACCATGCATTGCTTCTGTGGTATTGCAAAGGCAAAGACAAATGCTTCCAGCCATCCATTGCACTAATGGATTGGTCATCAGCTGGCTGTCTATGTCCCGCATCAATATAGACCAAAGTACAGAGGGTTAGGCTATGCTATTGTGCACCTACCTGATGCATCAGAAGGTGCGAGGCCCTTGCTAAATTCTGTGCACAGACTTTGAGATCTATACTTTAGACTGTATCTAAACCTGCTCCAACATGGACTGACATTCTGGCCTACTTTCAGCCGATGCGACTTGTCTGTCGCTGAACAGTCGCTTTTTATGTATTCAGCACCTATGTATAATGTTGTAAAAATGCTCTAGAAGCTAAAGTCGCAGAAATGTCACACATATTTGGCCTGCAACTTTCTGTGCGACAAATTCAGACAGGAAAAATCAGTATAAATCCTTAGAAAATTATCCCCCAGTGTCTCCATCTGCTGGCGGTATTGAATAAGCATTGCTGCACTGATGGGGTATGCATTAGACGAAAAAAAAGAAGAAAAAGAAGAATAATACGCCCAGAAAAGAGGCGAAAAGGAGAAAAACGTAAAAAAACGTGAAAAAAAAGTAAGAGGAAGAGAAGGGAAAAAAAGGTGGAAATGGGTTTAAAAGTGATTTCGGCGGAGAAATATATATATATATATATATATATATATATATATATATATATATACGCGCACACACACACATATATATAAACGTATTCTCCGTTGAGATATTGCAGCCGCTGCTGTGTCCAGGCCCAGGAGCCTTAGCACTGTGCTGTGATGTCACTCAATACCACTGACATCACTAGGTGTAAACAACATCTCTCCTTTGCTGTGTATGTGACTATGGAGCTGTTTGGTGATGTCGTCTATTATGGCCTTCATAGAAGCAACAGGAGATTGTTGCATCCATCTAGAACCCTCAGAACTACAGTGCTATGATGTCACTCACTTCCACAGGCCTTGCAGAGTGTAAACAACAACAACCCAGCTTTGTTGTGTATGTAACCATAGGGATTTGTGATGTCACCTAGAACCTTCACAGCAGCGACAGCTTTATGAGGAGCATCAGCACTGCTCTGCCTGAGCAGAACCATCACCGCCATAGGTTGTCAAATAACCCGGATTTAACCCACACAGGTAAGTCCAATGGGGTGCAGGCATGTCCTCTATGCTTACAGCTTCCCGTGGGTGTTGGTTTGATACCGTTTGGGGACAGCCAAGGAGGCATCTGCAGGCAACAAAGGTAGGTGTGTGCTTGTGTGTGTGTTTCCTATGCAGATCCTAAGCCCAGTGTCACATGCAAGTAGGAGGAGTAAGAAGGGTTCCTGGCAAATCCGGGTTATGGATTGCATTTAAAAAGGCCCCGTGGGAGTGCAATGGGCCCCTGTCTTGCTGCTTAGCAATAATGGTATGGGTTTAGGTTCTGCTGTGTGTACTGGTGGTTGACTGCCCCCCAGCCCAGAGTGTGCATGGAAAATTGTCTGGCAGCCTCCCTGACAGCAAGCAGTGATAGTGCCCATGAAGGGGACCTTGTTGGGCCCGCCCCTTTCACGGTTATCGCTTCTCGGCCTTTTGGCTAAGATCAAGTGTAGTATCTGTTCTTATCAGTTTAATATCTGATACGTCCCCTATCTGGGGACCATATATTAAATGGATTTTTGAGAACGGGGGCCGATTTCGAAGCTTGCTTCCGTCGCCCTATGCATTGACCCGATATGGCAGTATCTTCGGGTACAGTGCACCACCCCCTTACAGGGTTAAAAAGAAAGATTCCTACTTTCATTGCTACCTGCTTGCTGGCTAGCCAGCTAGCCAGCCCTGTGGGCCTTGCTGCTGCAGCCAAAAAACAAAAGGTGGTGCTGCTGCTGCTGCTTCTGCTGCTTCTGCTTGTGTCTGGCCGCTGTTGGAGCGTCCAGGCACAGGACTTCTGCTGCTGCTGACTAAATGGCCTCCTTAATTGGATCATTTGAGTAGCCAGCACACCTGTGCAGGTAGGGCATGACATGATAGGCAGCTGCCTTGATAGCGGGTGGGTGCTGAATGTTCCTAATTGACAAAATAAGATTAATGCTTATGAAGAAATATAAAATCTCATCCCTTCCCCAATATCGCGCCACACCCCTACCCCTTAATTCCCTGGTTGAACTTGATGGACATATGTCTTTTTTCGACCGTACTAACTATGTAACTATGTAACATAACATGGGGGGGGGGGGGGGGGTCTCCTGGCTGTTCACACAGGTGTGTCATTGCTGTACATTGACCATGCATTGCTTCTGTGGTATTGCAAAGGCAAAGACAAATGCTTCCAGCCATCCATTGCACTAATGGATTGGTCATCAGCTGGCTGTCTATGTCCCGCATCAATATAGACCAAAGTACAGAGGGTTAGGCTATGCTATTGTGCACCTACCTGATGCATCAGAAGGTGCGAGGCCCTTGCTAAATTCTGTGCACAGACTTTGAGATCTATACTTTAGACTGTATCTAAACCTGCTCCAACATGGACTGACATTCTGGCCTACTTTCAGCCGATGCGACTTGTCTGTCGCTGAACAGTCGCTTTTTATGTATTCAGCACCTATGTATAATGTTGTAAAAATGCTCTAGAAGCTAAAGTCGCAGAAATGTCACACATATTTGGCCTGCAACTTTCTGTGCGACAAATTCAGACAGGAAAAATCAGTATAAATCCTTAGAAAATTATCCCCCAGTGTCTCCATCTGCTGGCGGTATTGAATAAGCATTGCTGCACTGATGGGGTATGCATTAGACGAAAAAAAAGAAGAAAAAGAAGAATAATACGCCCAGAAAAGAGGCGAAAAGGAGAAAAACGTAAAAAAACGTGAAAAAAAAGTAAGAGGAAGAGAAGGGAAAAAAAGGTGGAAATGGGTTTAAAAGTGATTTCGGCGGAGAAATATATATATATATATATATATATATATATATATATATATATATATACGCGCACACACACACATATATATAAACGTATTCTCCGTTGAGATATTGCAGCCGCTGCTGTGTCCAGGCCCAGGAGCCTTAGCACTGTGCTGTGATGTCACTCAATACCACTGACATCACTAGGTGTAAACAACATCTCTCCTTTGCTGTGTATGTGACTATGGAGCTGTTTGGTGATGTCGTCTATTATGGCCTTCATAGAAGCAACAGGAGATTGTTGCATCCATCTAGAACCCTCAGAACTACAGTGCTATGATGTCACTCACTTCCACAGGCCTTGCAGAGTGTAAACAACAACAACCCAGCTTTGTTGTGTATGTAACCATAGGGATTTGTGATGTCACCTAGAACCTTCACAGCAGCGACAGCTTTATGAGGAGCATCAGCACTGCTCTGCCTGAGCAGAACCATCACCGCCATAGGTTGTCAAATAACCCGGATTTAACCCACACAGGTAAGTCCAATGGGGTGCAGGCATGTCCTCTATGCTTACAGCTTCCCGTGGGTGTTGGTTTGATACCGTTTGGGGACAGCCAAGGAGGCATCTGCAGGCAACAAAGGTAGGTGTGTGCTTGTGTGTGTGTTTCCTATGCAGATCCTAAGCCCAGTGTCACATGCAAGTAGGAGGAGTAAGAAGGGTTCCTGGCAAATCCGGGTTATGGATTGCATTTAAAAAGGCCCCGTGGGAGTGCAATGGGCCCCTGTCTTGCTGCTTAGCAATAATGGTATGGGTTTAGGTTCTGCTGTGTGTACTGGTGGTTGACTGCCCCCCAGCCCAGAGTGTGCATGGAAAATTGTCTGGCAGCCTCCCTGACAGCAAGCAGTGATAGTGCCCATGAAGGGGACCTTGTTGGGCCCGCCCCTTTCACGGTTATCGCTTCTCGGCCTTTTGGCTAAGATCAAGTGTAGTATCTGTTCTTATCAGTTTAATATCTGATACGTCCCCTATCTGGGGACCATATATTAAATGGATTTTTGAGAACGGGGGCCGATTTCGAAGCTTGCTTCCGTCGCCCTATGCATTGACCCGATATGGCAGTATCTTCGGGTACAGTGCACCACCCCCTTACAGGGTTAAAAAGAAAGATTCCTACTTTCATTGCTACCTGCTTGCTGGCTAGCCAGCTAGCCAGCCCTGTGGGCCTTGCTGCTGCAGCCAAAAAACAAAAGGTGGTGCTGCTGCTGCTGCTTCTGCTGCTTCTGCTTGTGTCTGGCCGCTGTTGGAGCGTCCAGGCACAGGACTTCTGCTGCTGCTGACTAAATGGCCTCCTTAATTGGATCATTTGAGTAGCCAGCACACCTGTGCAGGTAGGGCATGACATGATAGGCAGCTGCCTTGATAGCGGGTGGGTGCTGAATGTTCCTAATTGACAAAATAAGATTAATGCTTATGAAGAAATATAAAATCTCATCCCTTCCCCAATATCGCGCCACACCCCTACCCCTTAATTCCCTGGTTGAACTTGATGGACATATGTCTTTTTTCGACCGTACTAACTATGTAACTATGTAACATAACATGGGGGGGGGGGGGGGTCTCCTGGCTGTTCACACAGGTGTGTCATTGCTGTACATTGACCATGCATTGCTTCTGTGGTATTGCAAAGGCAAAGACAAATGCTTCCAGCCATCCATTGCACTAATGGATTGGTCATCAGCTGGCTGTCTATGTCCCGCATCAATATAGACCAAAGTACAGAGGGTTAGGCTATGCTATTGTGCACCTACCTGATGCATCAGAAGGTGCGAGGCCCTTGCTAAATTCTGTGCACAGACTTTGAGATCTATACTTTAGACTGTATCTAAACCTGCTCCAACATGGACTGACATTCTGGCCTACTTTCAGCCGATGCGACTTGTCTGTCGCTGAACAGTCGCTTTTTATGTATTCAGCACCTATGTATAATGTTGTAAAAATGCTCTAGAAGCTAAAGTCGCAGAAATGTCACACATATTTGGCCTGCAACTTTCTGTGCGACAAATTCAGACAGGAAAAATCAGTATAAATCCTTAGAAAATTATCCCCCAGTGTCTCCATCTGCTGGCGGTATTGAATAAGCATTGCTGCACTGATGGGGTATGCATTAGACGAAAAAAAAGAAGAAAAAGAAGAATAATACGCCCAGAAAAGAGGCGAAAAGGAGAAAAACGTAAAAAAACGTGAAAAAAAAGTAAGAGGAAGAGAAGGGAAAAAAAGGTGGAAATGGGTTTAAAAGTGATTTCGGCGGAGAATATATATATATATATATATATATATATATATATATATATATACGCGCACACACACACATATATATAAACGTATTCTCCGTTGAGATATTGCAGCCGCTGCTGTGTCCAGGCCCAGGAGCCTTAGCACTGTGCTGTGATGTCACTCAATACCACTGACATCACTAGGTGTAAACAACATCTCTCCTTTGCTGTGTATGTGACTATGGAGCTGTTTGGTGATGTCGTCTATTATGGCCTTCATAGAAGCAACAGGAGATTGTTGCATCCATCTAGAACCCTCAGAACTACAGTGCTATGATGTCACTCACTTCCACAGGCCTTGCAGAGTGTAAACAACAACAACCCAGCTTTGTTGTGTATGTAACCATAGGGATTTGTGATGTCACCTAGAACCTTCACAGCAGCGACAGCTTTATGAGGAGCATCAGCACTGCTCTGCCTGAGCAGAACCATCACCGCCATAGGTTGTCAAATAACCCGGATTTAACCCACACAGGTAAGTCCAATGGGGTGCAGGCATGTCCTCTATGCTTACAGCTTCCCGTGGGTGTTGGTTTGATACCGTTTGGGGACAGCCAAGGAGGCATCTGCAGGCAACAAAGGTAGGTGTGTGCTTGTGTGTGTGTTTCCTATGCAGATCCTAAGCCCAGTGTCACATGCAAGTAGGAGGAGTAAGAAGGGTTCCTGGCAAATCCGGGTTATGGATTGCATTTAAAAAGGCCCCGTGGGAGTGCAATGGGCCCCTGTCTTGCTGCTTAGCAATAATGGTATGGGTTTAGGTTCTGCTGTGTGTACTGGTGGTTGACTGCCCCCCAGCCCAGAGTGTGCATGGAAAATTGTCTGGCAGCCTCCCTGACAGCAAGCAGTGATAGTGCCCATGAAGGGGACCTTGTTGGGCCCGCCCCTTTCACGGTTATCGCTTCTCGGCCTTTTGGCTAAGATCAAGTGTAGTATCTGTTCTTATCAGTTTAATATCTGATACGTCCCCTATCTGGGGACCATATATTAAATGGATTTTTGAGAACGGGGGCCGATTTCGAAGCTTGCTTCCGTCGCCCTATGCATTGACCCGATATGGCAGTATCTTCGGGTACAGTGCACCACCCCCTTACAGGGTTAAAAAGAAAGATTCCACTTTCATTGCTACCTGCTTGCTGGCTAGCCAGCCCTGTGGGCCTTGCTGCTGCAGCCAAAAAACAAAAGGTGGTGCTGCTGCTGCTGCTTCTGCTGCTTCTGCTTGTGTCTGGCCGCTGTTGGAGCGTCCAGGCACAGGACTTCTGCTGCTGCTGACTAAATGGCCTCCTTAATTGGATCATTTGAGTAGCCAGCACACCTGTGCAGGTAGGGCATGACATGATAGGCAGCTGCCTTGATAGCGGGTGGGTGCTGAATGTTCCTAATTGACAAAATAAGATTAATGCTTATGAAGAAATATAAAATCTCATCCCTTCCCCAATATCGCGCCACACCCCTACCCCTTAATTCCCTGGTTGAACTTGATGGACATATGTCTTTTTTCGACCGTACTAACTATGTAACTATGTAACATAACATGGGGGGGGGGGGGGGGGTCTCCTGGCTGTTCACACAGGTGTGTCATTGCTGTACATTGACCATGCATTGCTTCTGTGGTATTGCAAAGGCAAAGACAAATGCTTCCAGCCATCCATTGCACTAATGGATTGGTCATCAGCTGGCTGTCTATGTCCCGCATCAATATAGACCAAAGTACAGAGGGTTAGGCTATGCTATTGTGCACCTACCTGATGCATCAGAAGGTGCGAGGCCCTTGCTAAATTCTGTGCACAGACTTTGAGATCTATACTTTAGACTGTATCTAAACCTGCTCCAACATGGACTGACATTCTGGCCTACTTTCAGCCGATGCGACTTGTCTGTCGCTGAACAGTCGCTTTTTATGTATTCAGCACCTATGTATAATGTTGTAAAAATGCTCTAGAAGCTAAAGTCGCAGAAATGTCACACATATTTGGCCTGCAACTTTCTGTGCGACAAATTCAGACAGGAAAAATCAGTATAAATCCTTAGAAAATTATCCCCCAGTGTCTCCATCTGCTGGCGGTATTGAATAAGCATTGCTGCACTGATGGGGTATGCATTAGACGAAAAAAAAGAAGAAAAAGAAGAATAATACGCCCAGAAAAGAGGCGAAAAGGAGAAAAACGTAAAAAAACGTGAAAAAAAAGTAAGAGGAAGAGAAGGGAAAAAAAGGTGGAAATGGGTTTAAAAGTGATTTCGGCGGAGAAATATATATATATATATATATATATATACGCGCACACACACACATATATATAAACGTATTCTCCGTTGAGATATTGCAGCCGCTGCTGTGTCCAGGCCCAGGAGCCTTAGCACTGTGCTGTGATGTCACTCAATACCACTGACATCACTAGGTGTAAACAACATCTCTCCTTTGCTGTGTATGTGACTATGGAGCTGTTTGGTGATGTCGTCTATTATGGCCTTCATAGAAGCAACAGGAGATTGTTGCATCCATCTAGAACCCTCAGAACTACAGTGCTATGATGTCACTCACTTCCACAGGCCTTGCAGAGTGTAAACAACAACAACCCAGCTTTGTTGTGTATGTAACCATAGGGATTTGTGATGTCACCTAGAACCTTCACAGCAGCGACAGCTTTATGAGGAGCATCAGCACTGCTCTGCCTGAGCAGAACCATCACCGCCATAGGTTGTCAAATAACCCGGATTTAACCCACACAGGTAAGTCCAATGGGGTGCAGGCATGTCCTCTATGCTTACAGCTTCCCGTGGGTGTTGGTTTGATACCGTTTGGGGACAGCCAAGGAGGCATCTGCAGGCAACAAAGGTAGGTGTGTGCTTGTGTGTGTGTTTCCTATGCAGATCCTAAGCCCAGTGTCACATGCAAGTAGGAGGAGTAAGAAGGGTTCCTGGCAAATCCGGGTTATGGATTGCATTTAAAAAGGCCCCGTGGGAGTGCAATGGGCCCCTGTCTTGCTGCTTAGCAATAATGGTATGGGTTTAGGTTCTGCTGTGTGTACTGGTGGTTGACTGCCCCCCAGCCCAGAGTGTGCATGGAAAATTGTCTGGCAGCCTCCCTGACAGCAAGCAGTGATAGTGCCCATGAAGGGGACCTTGTTGGGCCCGCCCCTTTCACGGTTATCGCTTCTCGGCCTTTTGGCTAAGATCAAGTGTAGTATCTGTTCTTATCAGTTTAATATCTGATACGTCCCCTATCTGGGGACCATATATTAAATGGATTTTTGAGAACGGGGGCCGATTTCGAAGCTTGCTTCTGTCGCCCTATGCATTGACCCGATATGGCAGTATCTTCGGGTACAGTGCACCACCCCCTTACAGGGTTAAAAAGAAAGATTCCTACTTTCATTGCTACCTGCTTGCTGGCTAGCCAGCTAGCCAGCCCTGTGGGCCTTGCTGCTGCAGCCAAAAAACAAAAGGTGGTGCTGCTGCTGCTGCTTCTGCTGCTTCTGCTTGTGTCTGGCCGCTGTTGGAGCGTCCAGGCACAGGACTTCTGCTGCTGCTGACTAAATGGCCTCCTTAATTGGATCATTTGAGTAGCCAGCACACCTGTGCAGGTAGGGCATGACATGATAGGCAGCTGCCTTGATAGCGGGTGGGTGCTGAATGTTCCTAATTGACAAAATAAGATTAATGCTTATGAAGAAATATAAAATCTCATCCTTCCCAATATCGCGCCACACACCCCTACCCCTTAATTCCCTGGTTGAACTTGATGGACATATGTCTTTTTTCGACCGTACTAACTATGTAACTATGTAACATAACATGGGGGGGGGGGGGGGGGGGGTCTCCTGGCTGTTCACACAGGTGTGTCATTGCTGTACATTGACCATGCATTGCTTCTGTGGTATTGCAAAGGCAAAGACAAATGCTTCCAGCCATCCATTGCACTAATGGATTGGTCATCAGCTGGCTGTCTATGTCCCGCATCAATATAGACCAAAGTACAGAGGGTTAGGCTATGCTATTGTGCACCTACCTGATGCATCAGAAGGTGCGAGGCCCTTGCTAAATTCTGTGCACAGACTTTGAGATCTATACTTTAGACTGTATCTAAACCTGCTCCAACATGGACTGACATTCTGGCCTACTTTCAGCCGATGCGACTTGTCTGTCGCTGAACAGTCGCTTTTTATGTATTCAGCACCTATGTATAATGTTGTAAAAATGCTCTAGAAGCTAAAGTCGCAGAAATGTCACACATATTTGGCCTGCAACTTTCTGTGCGACAAATTCAGACAGGAAAAATCAGTATAAATCCTTAGAAAATTATCCCCCAGTGTCTCCATCTGCTGGCGGTATTGAATAAGCATTGCTGCACTGATGGGGTATGCATTAGACGAAAAAAAAGAAGAAAAAGAAGAATAATACGCCCAGAAAAGAGGCGAAAAGGAGAAAAACGTAAAAAAACGTGAAAAAAAAGTAAGAGGAAGAGAAGGGAAAAAAAGGTGGAAATGGGTTTAAAAGTGATTTCGGCGGAGAAATATATATATATATATATATATATATATATATATATATACGCGCACACACACACATATATATAAACGTATTCTCCGTTGAGATATTGCAGCCGCTGCTGTGTCCAGGCCCAGGAGCCTTAGCACTGTGCTGTGATGTCACTCAATACCACTGACATCACTAGGTGTAAACAACATCTCTCCTTTGCTGTGTATGTGACTATGGAGCTGTTTGGTGATGTCGTCTATTATGGCCTTCATAGAAGCAACAGGAGATTGTTGCATCCATCTAGAACCCTCAGAACTACAGTGCTATGATGTCACTCACTTCCACAGGCCTTGCAGAGTGTAAACAACAACAACCCAGCTTTGTTGTGTATGTAACCATAGGGATTTGTGATGTCACCTAGAACCTTCACAGCAGCGACAGCTTTATGAGGAGCATCAGCACTGCTCTGCCTGAGCAGAACCATCACCGCCATAGGTTGTCAAATAACCCGGATTTAACCCACACAGGTAAGTCCAATGGGGTGCAGGCATGTCCTCTATGCTTACAGCTTCCCGTGGGTGTTGGTTTGATACCGTTTGGGGACAGCCAAGGAGGCATCTGCAGGCAACAAAGGTAGGTGTGTGCTTGTGTGTGTGTTTCCTATGCAGATCCTAAGCCCAGTGTCACATGCAAGTAGGAGGAGTAAGAAGGGTTCCTGGCAAATCCGGGTTATGGATTGCATTTAAAAAGGCCCCGTGGGAGTGCAATGGGCCCCTGTCTTGCTGCTTAGCAATAATGGTATGGGTTTAGGTTCTGCTGTGTGTACTGGTGGTTGACTGCCCCCCAGCCCAGAGTGTGCATGGAAAATTGTCTGGCAGCCTCCCTGACAGCAAGCAGTGATAGTGCCCATGAAGGGGACCTTGTTGGGCCCGCCCCTTTCACGGTTATCGCTTCTCGGCCTTTTGGCTAAGATCAAGTGTAGTATCTGTTCTTATCAGTTTAATATCTGATACGTCCCCTATCTGGGGACCATATATTAAATGGATTTTTGAGAACGGGGGCCGATTTCGAAGCTTGCTTCCGTCGCCCTATGCATTGACCCGATATGGCAGTATCTTCGGGTACAGTGCACCACCCCCTTACAGGGTTAAAAAGAAAGATTCCTACTTTCATTGCTACCTGCTTGCTGGCTAGCCAGCTAGCCAGCCCTGTGGGCCTTGCTGCTGCAGCCAAAAAACAAAAGGTGGTGCTGCTGCTGCTGCTTCTGCTGCTTCTGCTTGTGTCTGGCCGCTGTTGGAGCGTCCAGGCACAGGACTTCTGCTGCTGCTGACTAAATGGCCTCCTTAATTGGATCATTTGAGTAGCCAGCACACCTGTGCAGGTAGGGCATGACATGATAGGCAGCTGCCTTGATAGCGGGTGGGTGCTGAATGTTCCTAATTGACAAAATAAGATTAATGCTTATGAAGAAATATAAAATCTCATCCCTTCCCCAATATCGCGCCACACCCCTACCCCTTAATTCCCTGGTTGAACTTGATGGACATATGTCTTTTTTCGACCGTACTAACTATGTAACTATGTAACATAACATGGGGGGGGGGGGGGTCTCCTGGCTGTTCACAGAGGTGTGTCATTGCTGTACATTGACCATGCATTGCTTCTGTGGTATTGCAAAGGCAAAGACAAATGCTTCCAGCCATCCATTGCACTAATGGATTGGTCATCAGCTGGCTGTCTATGTCCCGCATCAATATAGACCAAAGTACAGAGGGTTAGGCTATGCTATTGTGCACCTACCTGATGCATCAGAAGGTGCGAGGCCCTTGCTAAATTCTGTGCACAGACTTTGAGATCTATACTTTAGACTGTATCTAAACCTGCTCCAACATGGACTGACATTCTGGCCTACTTTCAGCCGATGCGACTTGTCTGTCGCTGAACAGTCGCTTTTAATGTATTCAGCACCTATGTATAATGTTGTAAAAATGCTCTAGAAGCTAAAGTCGCAGAAATGTCACACATATTTGGCCTGCAACTTTCTGTGCGACAAATTCAGACAGGAAAAATCAGTATAAATCCTTAGAAAATTATCCCCCAGTGTCTCCATCTGCTGGCGGTATTGAATAAGCATTGCTGCACTGATGGGGTATGCATTAGACGAAAAAAAAGAAGAAAAAGAAGAATAATACGCCCAGAAAAGAGGCGAAAAGGAGAAAAACGTAAAAAAACGTGAAAAAAAAGTAAGAGGAAGAGAAGGGAAAAAAAGGTGGAAATGGGTTTAAAAGTGATTTCGGCGGAGAAATATATATATATATATATATATATATATATATATATACGCGCACACACACACACATATATATATAAACGTATTCTCCGTTGAGATATTGCAGCCGCTGCTGTGTCCAGGCCCAGGAGCCTTAGCACTGTGCTGTGATGTCACTCAATACCACTGACATCACTAGGTGTAAACAACATCTCTCCTTTGCTGTGTATGTGACTATGGAGCTGTTTGGTGATGTCGTCTATTATGGCCTTCATAGAAGCAACAGGAGATTGTTGCATCCATCTAGAACCCTCAGAACTACAGTGCTATGATGTCACTCACTTCCACAGGCCTTGCAGAGTGTAAACAACAACAACCCAGCTTTGTTGTGTATGTAACCATAGGGATTTGTGATGTCACCTAGAACCTTCACAGCAGCGACAGCTTTATGAGGAGCATCAGCACTGCTCTGCCTGAGCAGAACCATCACCGCCATAGGTTGTCAAATAACCCGGATTTAACCCACACAGGTAAGTCCAATGGGGTGCAGGCATGTCCTCTATGCTTACAGCTTCCCGTGGGTGTTGGTTTGATACCGTTTGGGGACAGCCAAGGAGGCATCTGCAGGCAACAAAGGTAGGTGTGTGCTTGTGTGTGTGTTTCCTATGCAGATCCTAAGCCCAGTGTCACATGCAAGTAGGAGGAGTAAGAAGGGTTCCTGGCAAATCCGGGTTATGGATTGCATTTAAAAAGGCCCCGTGGGAGTGCAATGGGCCCCTGTCTTGCTGCTTAGCAATAATGGTATGGGTTTAGGTTCTGCTGTGTGTACTGGTGGTTGACTGCCCCCCAGCCCAGAGTGTGCATGGAAAATTGTCTGGCAGCCTCCCTGACAGCAAGCAGTGATAGTGCCCATGAAGGGGACCTTGTTGGGCCCGCCCCTTTCACGGTTATCGCTTCTCGGCCTTTTGGCTAAGATCAAGTGTAGTATCTGTTCTTATCAGTTTAATATCTGATACGTCCCCTATCTGGGGACCATATATTAAATGGATTTTTGAGAACGGGGGCCGATTTCGAAGCTTGCTTCCGTCGCCCTATGCATTGACCCGATATGGCAGTATCTTCGGGTACAGTGCACCACCCCCTTACAGGGTTAAAAAGAAAGATTCCTACTTTCATTGCTACCTGCTTGCTGGCTAGCCAGCTAGCCAGCCCTGTGGGCCTTGCTGCTGCTGCAGCCAAAAAACAAAAGGTGGTGCTGCTGCTGCTTCTGCTGCTTCTGCTTCTGCTTGTGTCTGGCCGCTGTTGGAGCGTCCAGGCACAGGACTTCTGCTGCTGCTGACTAAATGGCCTCCTTAATTGGATCATTTGAGTAGCCAGCACACCTGTGCAGGTAGGGCATGACATGATAGGCAGCTGCCTTGATAGCGGGTGGGTGCTGAATGTTCCTAATTGACAAAATAAGATTAATGCTTATGAAGAAATATAAAATCTCATCCCTTCCCCAATATCGCGCCACACCCCTACCCCTTAATTCCCTGGTTGAACTTGATGGACATATGTCTTTTTTCGACCGTACTAACTATGTAACTATGTAACATAACATGGGGGGGGGGGGGGGGGGTCTCCTGGCTGTTCACACAGGTGTGTCATTGCTGTACATTGACCATGCATTGCTTCTGTGGTATTGCAAAGGCAAAGACAAATGCTTCCAGCCATCCATTGCACTAATGGATTGGTCATCAGCTGGCTGTCTATGTCCCGCATCAATATAGACCAAAGTACAGAGGGTTAGGCTATGCTATTGTGCACCTACCTGATGCATCAGAAGGTGCGAGGCCCTTGCTAAATTCTGTGCACAGACTTTGAGATCTATACTTTAGACTGTATCTAAACCTGCTCCAACATGGACTGACATTCTGGCCTACTTTCAGCCGATGCGACTTGTCTGTCGCTGAACAGTCGCTTTTTATGTATTCAGCACCTATGTATAATGTTGTAAAAATGCTCTAGAAGCTAAAGTCGCAGAAATGTCACACATATTTGGCCTGCAACTTTCTGTGCGACAAATTCAGACAGGAAAAATCAGTATAAATCCTTAGAAAATTATCCCCCAGTGTCTCCATCTGCTGGCGGTATTGAATAAGCATTGCTGCACTGATGGGGTATGCATTAGACGAAAAAAAAGAAGAAAAAGAAGAATAATACGCCCAGAAAAGAGGCGAAAAGGAGAAAAACGTAAAAAAACGTGAAAAAAAAGTAAGAGGAAGAGAAGGGAAAAAAAGGTGGAAATGGGTTTAAAAGTGATTTCGGCGGAGAAATATATATATATATATATATATATATATATATATATATACGCGCACACACACACATATATATAAACGTATTCTCCGTTGAGATATTGCAGCCGCTGCTGTGTCCAGGCCCAGGAGCCTTAGCACTGTGCTGTGATGTCACTCAATACCACTGACATCACTAGGTGTAAACAACATCTCTCCTTTGCTGTGTATGTGACTATGGAGCTGTTTGGTGATGTCGTCTATTATGGCCTTCATAGAAGCAACAGGAGATTGTTGCATCCATCTAGAACCCTCAGAACTACAGTGCTATGATGTCACTCACTTCCACAGGCCTTGCAGAGTGTAAACAACAACAACCCAGCTTTGTTGTGTATGTAACCATAGGGATTTGTGATGTCACCTAGAACCTTCACAGCAGCGACAGCTTTATGAGGAGCATCAGCACTGCTCTGCCTGAGCAGAACCATCACCGCCATAGGTTGTCAAATAACCCGGATTTAACCCACACAGGTAAGTCCAATGGGGTGCAGGCATGTCTTCTATGCTTACAGCTTCCCGTGGGTGTTGGTTTGATACCGTTTGGGGACAGCCAAGGAGGCATCTGCAGGCAACAAAGGTAGGTGTGTGCTTGTGTGTGTGTTTCCTATGCAGATCCTAAGCCCAGTGTCACATGCAAGTAGGAGGAGTAAGAAGGGTTCCTGGCAAATCCGGGTTATGGATTGCATTTAAAAAGGCCCCGTGGGAGTGCAATGGGCCCCTGTCTTGCTGCTTAGCAATAATGGTATGGGTTTAGGTTCTGCTGTGTGTACTGGTGGTTGACTGCCCCCCAGCCCAGAGTGTGCATGGAAAATTGTCTGGCAGCCTCCCTGACAGCAAGCAGTGATAGTGCCCATGAAGGGGACCTTGTTGGGCCCGCCCCTTTCACGGTTATCGCTTCTCGGCCTTTTGGCTAAGATCAAGTGTAGTATCTGTTCTTATCAGTTTAATATCTGATACGTCCCCTATCTGGGGACCATATATTAAATGGATTTTTGAGAACGGGGGCCGATTTCGAAGCTTGCTTCCGTCGCCCTATGCATTGACCCGATATGGCAGTATCTTCGGGTACAGTGCACCACCCCCTTACAGGGTTAAAAAGAAAGATTCCTACTTTCATTGCTACCTGCTTGCTGGCTAGCCAGCTAGCCAGCCCTGTGGGCCTTGCTGCTGCAGCCAAAAAACAAAAGGTGGTGCTGCTGCTGCTGCTTCTGCTGCTTCTGCTTGTGTCTGGCCGCTGTTGGAGCGTCCAGGCACAGGACTTCTGCTGCTGCTGACTAAATGGCCTCCTTAATTGGATCATTTGAGTAGCCAGCACACCTGTGCAGGTAGGGCATGACATGATAGGCAGCTGCCTTGATAGCGGGTGGGTGCTGAATGTTCCTAATTGACAAAATAAGATTAATGCTTATGAAGAAATATAAAATCTCATCCCTTCCCCAATATCGCGCCACACCCCTACCCCTTAATTCCCTGGTTGAACTTGATGGACATATGTCTTTTTTCGACCGTACTAACTATGTAACTATGTAACATAACATGGGGGGGGGGGGGGGGGGTCTCCTGGCTGTTCACACAGGTGTGTCATTGCTGTACATTGACCATGCATTGCTTCTGTGGTATTGCAAAGGCAAAGACAAATGCTTCCAGCCATCCATTGCACTAATGGATTGGTCATCAGCTGGCTGTCTATGTCCCGCATCAATATAGACCAAAGTACAGAGGGTTAGGCTATGCTATTGTGCACCTACCTGATGCATCAGAAGGTGCGAGGCCCTTGCTAAATTCTGTGCACAGACTTTGAGATCTATACTTTAGACTGTATCTAAACCTGCTCCAACATGGACTGACATTCTGGCCTACTTTCAGCCGATGCGACTTGTCTGTCGCTGAACAGTCGCTTTTTATGTATTCAGCACCTATGTATAATGTTGTAAAAATGCTCTAGAAGCTAAAGTCGCAGAAATGTCACACATATTTGGCCTGCAACTTTCTGTGCGACAAATTCAGACAGGAAAAATCAGTATAAATCCTTAGAAAATTATCCCCCAGTGTCTCCATCTGCTGGCGGTATTGAATAAGCATTGCTGCACTGATGGGGTATGCATTAGACGAAAAAAAAGAAGAAAAAGAAGAATAATACGCCCAGAAAAGAGGCGAAAAGGAGAAAAACGTAAAAAAACGTGAAAAAAAAGTAAGAGGAAGAGAAGGGAAAAAAAGGTGGAAATGGGTTTAAAAGTGATTTCGGCGGAGAAATATATATATATATATATATATATATATATATATATATATATACGCGCACACACACACATATATATAAACGTATTCTCCGTTGAGATATTGCAGCCGCTGCTGTGTCCAGGCCCAGGAGCCTTAGCACTGTGCTGTGATGTCACTCAATACCACTGACATCACTAGGTGTAAACAACATCTCTCCTTTGCTGTGTATGTGACTATGGAGCTGTTTGGTGATGTCGTCTATTATGGCCTTCATAGAAGCAACAGGAGATTGTTGCATCCATCTAGAACCCTCAGAACTACAGTGCTATGATGTCACTCACTTCCACAGGCCTTGCAGAGTGTAAACAACAACAACCCAGCTTTGTTGTGTATGTAACCATAGGGATTTGTGATGTCACCTAGAACCTTCACAGCAGCGACAGCTTTATGAGGAGCATCAGCACTGCTCTGCCTGAGCAGAACCATCACCGCCATAGGTTGTCAAATAACCCGGATTTAACCCACACAGGTAAGTCCAATGGGGTGCAGGCATGTCCTCTATGCTTACAGCTTCCCGTGGGTGTTGGTTTGATACCGTTTGGGGACAGCCAAGGAGGCATCTGCAGGCAACAAAGGTAGGTGTGTGCTTGTGTGTGTGTTTCCTATGCAGATCCTAAGCCCAGTGTCACATGCAAGTAGGAGGAGTAAGAAGGGTTCCTGGCAAATCCGGGTTATGGATTGCATTTAAAAAGGCCCCGTGGGAGTGCAATGGGCCCCTGTCTTGCTGCTTAGCAATAATGGTATGGGTTTAGGTTCTGCTGTGTGTACTGGTGGTTGACTGCCCCCCAGCCCAGAGTGTGCATGGAAAATTGTCTGGCAGCCTCCCTGACAGCAAGCAGTGATAGTGCCCATGAAGGGGACCTTGTTGGGCCCGCCCCTTTCACGGTTATCGCTTCTCGGCCTTTTGGCTAAGATCAAGTGTAGTATCTGTTCTTATCAGTTTAATATCTGATACGTCCCCTATCTGGGGACCATATATTAAATGGATTTTTGAGAACGGGGGCCGATTTCGAAGCTTGCTTCCGTCGCCCTATGCATTGACCCGATATGGCAGTATCTTCGGGTACAGTGCACCACCCCCTTACAGGGTTAAAAAGAAAGATTCCTACTTTCATTGCTACCTGCTTGCTGGCTAGCCAGCTAGCCAGCCCTGTGGGCCTTGCTGCTGCAGCCAAAAAACAAAAGGTGGTGCTGCTGCTGCTGCTTCTGCTGCTTCTGCTTGTGTCTGGCCGCTGTTGGAGCGTCCAGGCACAGGACTTCTGCTGCTGCTGACTAAATGGCCTCCTTAATTGGATCATTTGAGTAGCCAGCACACCTGTGCAGGTAGGGCATGACATGATAGGCAGCTGCCTTGATAGCGGGTGGGTGCTGAATGTTCCTAATTGACAAAATAAGATTAATGCTTATGAAGAAATATAAAATCTCATCCCTTCCCCAATATCGCGCCACACCCCTACCCCTTAACCCCTTAACGACGCAGGACGTATATTTACGTCCTGCGCCGGCTCCCGCGATATGAAGCGGGATCGCGCCGCGATCCCGCATCATATCGCGTCGGTCCCGGCGGTAATCAACGGCCGGGACCCGCGGCTAATACCACACATCGCCGATCGCGGCGATGTGCGGTATTAACCCTTTAGAAGCGGCGGTCAAAGCTGACCGCCGCTTCTAAAGTGAAAGTGAAAGTGACCCGGCTGCTCAGTCGGGCTGTTCGGGACCGCCGCGGTGAAATCGCGGCGTCCCGAACAGCTGATCGGACACCGGGAGGGCTCTTACCTGCCTCCCCGGTGTCCGATCGACGAATGACTGCTCCGTGCCTGAGATCCAGGCAGGAGCAGTCAAGCGCCGATAATGCTGATCACAGGCGTGTTAATGCACGCCAGTGATCAGCATTAGAGATCAGTGTGTGCAGTGTTATAGGTCCCTATGGGACCTATAACACTGCAAAAAAAATGTAAAAAAAAAGTGTTAATAAAGGTCATTTAACCCCTTCCCTAATAAAAGTTTGAATCACCCCCCTTTTCCCATAAAAAAAATAAAACAGTGTAAAAAAAATAAAAAATAAACATATGTGGTATCGCCGCGTGCGTAAATGTCCGAACTATAAAAATATATCATTAATTAAGCCGTACGGTCAATGGCGTACGCGCAAAAAAATTCCAAAGTCCAAAAAAGCGTATTTTGGTCACTTTTTATATCATTAAAAAATGAATAAAAAGTGATCAAAAAGTCCGATCAAAACAAAAATCATACCGATAAAAACTTCAGATCACGGCGCAAAAAATGAGTCCTCATACCACCCCATACGTGGAAAAATAAAAAAGTTATAGGGGTCAGAATATGACATTTTTAAACGTATAAATTTTCCTGCATGTAGTTATGATTTTTTCCAGAAGTGCGACAAAATCAAACCTATATAAGTAGGGTATCATTTTAACCGTATGGACCTACAGAATAATGATAAGGTGTAATTTTTACCGAAATATGTACTGCGTAGAAACGAAAGCCCCCAAAAGTTACAAAATGGCGTTTTTTTTTTCGATTTTGTCGCACAATGATTTTTTTTTCCGTTTCGCCGTGCATTTTTGGGTAAAATGACTAATGTCACTGCAAAGTAGAATTAGCGACGCAAAAAATAAGCCATAATATGGATTTTTAGGTGGAAAATTGAAAGGGTTATGATTTTTAAAAAGTAAGGAGGAAAAAACGAAAGTGCAAAAACGGAAAAACCCTGAGTCCTTAAGGGGTTAATTCCCTGGTTGAACTTGATGGACATATGTCTTTTTTCGACCGTACTAACTATGTAACTATGTAACATAACATGGGGGGGGGGGGGGGTCTCCTGGCTGTTCACACAGGTGTGTCATTGCTGTACATTGACCATGCATTGCTTCTGTGGTATTGCAAAGGCAAAGACAAATGCTTCCAGCCATCCATTGCACTAATGGATTGGTCATCAGCTGGCTGTCTATGTCCCGCATCAATATAGACCAAAGTACAGAGGGTTAGGCTATGCTATTGTGCACCTACCTGATGCATCAGAAGGTGCGAGGCCCTTGCTAAATTCTGTGCACAGACTTTGAGATCTATACTTTAGACTGTATCTAAACCTGCTCCAACATGGACTGACATTCTGGCCTACTTTCAGCCGATGCGACTTGTCTGTCGCTGAACAGTCGCTTTTTATGTATTCAGCACCTATGTATAATGTTGTAAAAATGCTCTAGAAGCTAAAGTCGCAGAAATGTCACACATATTTGGCCTGCAACTTTCTGTGCGACAAATTCAGACAGGAAAAATCAGTATAAATCCTTAGAAAATTATCCCCCAGTGTCTCCATCTGCTGGCGGTATTGAATAAGCATTGCTGCACTGATGGGGTATGCATTAGACGAAAAAAAAGAAGAAAAAGAAGAATAATACGCCCAGAAAAGAGGCGAAAAGGAGAAAAACGTAAAAAAACGTGAAAAAAAAGTAAGAGGAAGAGAAGGGAAAAAAAGGTGGAAATGGGTTTAAAAGTGATTTCGGCGGAGAAATATATATATATATATATATATATATATATATATATATATATATACGCGCACACACACACATATATATAAACGTATTCTCCGTTGAGATATTGCAGCCGCTGCTGTGTCCAGGCCCAGGAGCCTTAGCACTGTGCTGTGATGTCACTCAATACCACTGACATCACTAGGTGTAAACAACATCTCTCCTTTGCTGTGTATGTGACTATGGAGCTGTTTGGTGATGTCGTCTATTATGGCCTTCATAGAAGCAACAGGAGATTGTTGCATCCATCTAGAACCCTCAGAACTACAGTGCTATGATGTCACTCACTTCCACAGGCCTTGCAGAGTGTAAACAACAACAACCCAGCTTTGTTGTGTATGTAACCATAGGGATTTGTGATGTCACCTAGAACCTTCACAGCAGCGACAGCTTTATGAGGAGCATCAGCACTGCTCTGCCTGAGCAGAACCATCACCGCCATAGGTTGTCAAATAACCCGGATTTAACCCACACAGGTAAGTCCAATGGGGTGCAGGCATGTCCTCTATGCTTACAGCTTCCCGTGGGTGTTGGTTTGATACCGTTTGGGGACAGCCAAGGAGGCATCTGCAGGCAACAAAGGTAGGTGTGTGCTTGTGTGTGTGTTTCCTATGCAGATCCTAAGCCCAGTGTCACATGCAAGTAGGAGGAGTAAGAAGGGTTCCTGGCAAATCCGGGTTATGGATTGCATTTAAAAAGGCCCCGTGGGAGTGCAATGGGCCCCTGTCTTGCTGCTTAGCAATAATGGTATGGGTTTAGGTTCTGCTGTGTGTACTGGTGGTTGACTGCCCCCCAGCCCAGAGTGTGCATGGAAAATTGTCTGGCAGCCTCCCTGACAGCAAGCAGTGATAGTGCCCATGAAGGGGACCTTGTTGGGCCCGCCCCTTTCACGGTTATCGCTTCTCGGCCTTTTGGCTAAGATCAAGTGTAGTATCTGTTCTTATCAGTTTAATATCTGATACGTCCCCTATCTGGGGACCATATATTAAATGGATTTTTGAGAACGGGGGCCGATTTCGAAGCTTGCTTCCGTCGCCCTATGCATTGACCCGATATGGCAGTATCTTCGGGTACAGTGCACCACCCCCTTACAGGGTTAAAAAGAAAGATTCCTACTTTCATTGCTACCTGCTTGCTGGCTAGCCAGCTAGCCAGCCCTGTGGGCCTTGCTGCTGCAGCCAAAAAACAAAAGGTGGTGCTGCTGCTGCTGCTTCTGCTGCTTCTGCTTGTGTCTGGCCGCTGTTGGAGCGTCCAGGCACAGGACTTCTGCTGCTGCTGACTAAATGGCCTCCTTAATTGGATCATTTGAGTAGCCAGCACACCTGTGCAGGTAGGGCATGACATGATAGGCAGCTGCCTTGATAGCGGGTGGGTGCTGAATGTTCCTAATTGACAAAATAAGATTAATGCTTATGAAGAAATATAAAATCTCATCCCTTCCCCAATATCGCGCCACACCCCTACCCCTTAATTCCCTGGTTGAACTTGATGGACATATGTCTTTTTTCGACCGTACTAACTATGTAACTATGTAACATAACATGGGGGGGGGGGTCTCCTGGCTGTTCACACAGGTGTGTCATTGCTGTACATTGACCATGCATTGCTTCTGTGGTATTGCAAAGGCAAAGACAAATGCTTCCAGCCATCCATTGCACTAATGGATTGGTCATCAGCTGGCTGTCTATGTCCCGCATCAATATAGACCAAAGTACAGAGGGTTAGGCTATGCTATTGTGCACCTACCTGATGCATCAGAAGGTGCGAGGCCCTTGCTAAATTCTGTGCACAGACTTTGAGATCTATACTTTAGACTGTATCTAAACCTGCTCCAACATGGACTGACATTCTGGCCTACTTTCAGCCGATGCGACTTGTCTGTCGCTGAACAGTCGCTTTTTATGTATTCAGCACCTATGTATAATGTTGTAAAAATGCTCTCTAGAAGCTAAAGTCGCAGAAATGTCACACATATTTGGCCTGCAACTTTCTGTGCGACAAATTCAGACAGGAAAAATCAGTATAAATCCTTAGAAAATTATCCCCCAGTGTCTCCATCTGCTGGCGGTATTGAATAAGCATTGCTGCACTGATGGGGTATGCATTAGACGAAAAAAAAGAAGAAAAAGAAGAATAATACGCCCAGAAAAGAGGCGAAAAGGAGAAAAACGTAAAAAAACGTGAAAAAAAAGTAAGAGGAAGAGAAGGGAAAAAAAGGTGGAAATGGGTTTAAAAGTGATTTCGGCGGAGAAATATATATATATATATATATATATATATATATATATATATATATACGCGCACACACACACATATATATAAACGTATTCTCCGTTGAGATATTGCAGCCGCTGCTGTGTCCAGGCCCAGGAGCCTTAGCACTGTGCTGTGATGTCACTCAATACCACTGACATCACTAGGTGTAAACAACATCTCTCCTTTGCTGTGTATGTGACTATGGAGCTGTTTGGTGATGTCGTCTATTATGGCCTTCATAGAAGCAACAGGAGATTGTTGCATCCATCTAGAACCCTCAGAACTACAGTGCTATGATGTCACTCACTTCCACAGGCCTTGCAGAGTGTAAACAACAACAACCCAGCTTTGTTGTGTATGTAACCATAGGGATTTGTGATGTCACCTAGAACCTTCACAGCAGCGACAGCTTTATGAGGAGCATCAGCACTGCTCTGCCTGAGCAGAACCATCACCGCCATAGGTTGTCAAATAACCCGGATTTAACCCACACAGGTAAGTCCAATGGGGTGCAGGCATGTCCTCTATGCTTACAGCTTCCCGTGGGTGTTGGTTTGATACCGTTTGGGGACAGCCAAGGAGGCATCTGCAGGCAACAAAGGTAGGTGTGTGCTTGTGTGTGTGTTTCCTATGCAGATCCTAAGCCCAGTGTCACATGCAAGTAGGAGGAGTAAGAAGGGTTCCTGGCAAATCCGGGTTATGGATTGCATTTAAAAAGGCCCCGTGGGAGTGCAATGGGCCCCTGTCTTGCTGCTTAGCAATAATGGTATGGGTTTAGGTTCTGCTGTGTGTACTGGTGGTTGACTGCCCCCCAGCCCAGAGTGTGCATGGAAAATTGTCTGGCAGCCTCCCTGACAGCAAGCAGTGATAGTGCCCATGAAGGGGACCTTGTTGGGCCCGCCCCTTTCACGGTTATCGCTTCTCGGCCTTTTGGCTAAGATCAAGTGTAGTATCTGTTCTTATCAGTTTAATATCTGATACGTCCCCTATCTGGGGACCATATATTAAATGGATTTTTGAGAACGGGGGCCGATTTCGAAGCTTGCTTCCGTCGCCCTATGCATTGACCCGATATGGCAGTATCTTCGGGTACAGTGCACCACCCCCTTACAGGGTTAAAAAGAAAGATTCCTACTTTCATTGCTACCTGCTTGCTGGCTAGCCAGCTAGCCAGCCCTGTGGGCCTTGCTGCTGCAGCCAAAAAACAAAAGGTGGTGCTGCTGCTGCTGCTTCTGCTGCTTCTGCTTGTGTCTGGCCGCTGTTGGAGCGTCCAGGCACAGGACTTCTGCTGCTGCTGACTAAATGGCCTCCTTAATTGGATCATTTGAGTAGCCAGCACACCTGTGCAGGTAGGGCATGACATGATAGGCAGCTGCCTTGATAGCGGGTGGGTGCTGAATGTTCCTAATTGACAAAATAAGATTAATGCTTATGAAGAAATATAAAATCTCATCCCTTCCCCAATATCGCGCCACACCCCTACCCCTTAATTCCCTGGTTGAACTTGATGGACATATGTCTTTTTTCGACCGTACTAACTATGTAACTATGTAACATAACATGGGGGGGGGGGGGGGGTCTCCTGGCTGTTCACACAGGTGTGTCATTGCTGTACATTGACCATGCATTGCTTCTGTGGTATTGCAAAGGCAAAGACAAATGCTTCCAGCCATCCATTGCACTAATGGATTGGTCATCAGCTGGCTGTCTATGTCCCGCATCAATATAGACCAAAGTACAGAGGGTTAGGCTATGCTATTGTGCACCTACCTGATGCATCAGAAGGTGCGAGGCCCTTGCTAAATTCTGTGCACAGACTTTGAGATCTATACTTTAGACTGTATCTAAACCTGCTCCAACATGGACTGACATTCTGGCCTACTTTCAGCCGATGCGACTTGTCTGTCGCTGAACAGTCGCTTTTTATGTATTCAGCACCTATGTATAATGTTGTAAAAATGCTCTAGAAGCTAAAGTCGCAGAAATGTCACACATATTTGGCCTGCAACTTTCTGTGCGACAAATTCAGACAGGAAAAATCAGTATAAATCCTTAGAAAATTATCCCCCAGTGTCTCCATCTGCTGGCGGTATTGAATAAGCATTGCTGCACTGATGGGGTATGCATTAGACGAAAAAAAAGAAGAAAAAGAAGAATAATACGCCCAGAAAAGAGGCGAAAAGGAGAAAAACGTAAAAAAACGTGAAAAAAAAGTAAGAGGAAGAGAAGGGAAAAAAAGGTGGAAATGGGTTTAAAAGTGATTTCGGCGGAGAATATATATATATATATATATATATATATATATATATATATATATATACGCGCACACACACACATATATATAAACGTATTCTCCGTTGAGATATTGCAGCCGCTGCTGTGTCCAGGCCCAGGAGCCTTAGCACTGTGCTGTGATGTCACTCAATACCACTGACATCACTAGGTGTAAACAACATCTCTCCTTTGCTGTGTATGTGACTATGGAGCTGTTTGGTGATGTCGTCTATTATGGCCTTCATAGAAGCAACAGGAGATTGTTGCATCCATCTAGAACCCTCAGAACTACAGTGCTATGATGTCACTCACTTCCACAGGCCTTGCAGAGTGTAAACAACAACAACCCAGCTTTGTTGTGTATGTAACCATAGGGATTTGTGATGTCACCTAGAACCTTCACAGCAGCGACAGCTTTATGAGGAGCATCAGCACTGCTCTGCCTGAGCAGAACCATCACCGCCATAGGTTGTCAAATAACCCGGATTTAACCCACACAGGTAAGTCCAATGGGGTGCAGGCATGTCCTCTATGCTTACAGCTTCCCGTGGGTGTTGGTTTGATACCGTTTGGGGACAGCCAAGGAGGCATCTGCAGGCAACAAAGGTAGGTGTGTGCTTGTGTGTGTGTTTCCTATGCAGATCCTAAGCCCAGTGTCACATGCAAGTAGGAGGAGTAAGAAGGGTTCCTGGCAAATCCGGGTTATGGATTGCATTTAAAAAGGCCCCGTGGGAGTGCAATGGGCCCCTGTCTTGCTGCTTAGCAATAATGGTATGGGTTTAGGTTCTGCTGTGTGTACTGGTGGTTGACTGCCCCCCAGCCCAGAGTGTGCATGGAAAATTGTCTGGCAGCCTCCCTGACAGCAAGCAGTGATAGTGCCCATGAAGGGGACCTTGTTGGGCCCGCCCCTTTCACGGTTATCGCTTCTCGGCCTTTTGGCTAAGATCAAGTGTAGTATCTGTTCTTATCAGTTTAATATCTGATACGTCCCCTATCTGGGGACCATATATTAAATGGATTTTTGAGAACGGGGGCCGATTTCGAAGCTTGCTTCCGTCGCCCTATGCATTGACCCGATATGGCAGTATCTTCGGGTACAGTGCACCACCCCCTTACAGGGTTAAAAAGAAAGATTCCTACTTTCATTGCTACCTGCTTGCTGGCTAGCCAGCTAGCCAGCCCTGTGGGCCTTGCTGCTGCAGCCAAAAAACAAAAGGTGGTGCTGCTGCTTCTGCTGCTTCTGCTTGTGTCTGGCCGCTGTTGGAGCGTCCAGGCACAGGACTTCTGCTGCTGCTGACTAAATGGCCTCCTTAATTGGATCATTTGAGTAGCCAGCACACCTGTGCAGGTAGGGCATGACATGATAGGCAGCTGCCTTGATAGCGGGTGGGTGCTGAATGTTCCTAATTGACAAAATAAGATTAATGCTTATGAAGAAATATAAAATCTCATCCCTTCCCCAATATCGCGCCACACCCCTACCCCTTAATTCCCTGGTTGAACTTGATGGACATATGTCTTTTTTCGACCGTACTAACTATGTAACTATGTAACATAACATGGGGGGGGGGGGGGGGTCTCCTGGCTGTTCACACAGGTGTGTCATTGCTGTACATTGACCATGCATTGCTTCTGTGGTATTGCAAAGGCAAAGACAAATGCTTCCAGCCATCCATTGCACTAATGGATTGGTCATCAGCTGGCTGTCTATGTCCCGCATCAATATAGACCAAAGTACAGAGGGTTAGGCTATGCTATTGTGCACCTACCTGATGCATCAGAAGGTGCGAGGCCCTTGCTAAATTCTGTGCACAGACTTTGAGATCTATACTTTAGACTGTATCTAAACCTGCTCCAACATGGACTGACATTCTGGCCTACTTTCAGCCGATGCGACTTGTCTGTCGCTGAACAGTCGCTTTTTATGTATTCAGCACCTATGTATAATGTTGTAAAAATGCTCTAGAAGCTAAAGTCGCAGAAATGTCACACATATTTGGCCTGCAACTTTCTGTGCGACAAATTCAGACAGGAAAAATCAGTATAAATCCTTAGAAAATTATCCCCCAGTGTCTCCATCTGCTGGCGGTATTGAATAAGCATTGCTGCACTGATGGGGTATGCATTAGACGAAAAAAAAGAAGAAAAAGAAGAATAATACGCCCAGAAAAGAGGCGAAAAGGAGAAAAACGTAAAAAAACGTGAAAAAAAAGTAAGAGGAAGAGAAGGGAAAAAAAGGTGGAAATGGGTTTAAAAGTGATTTCGGCGGAGAATATATATATATATATATATATATATATATATATATATATATATACGCGCACACACACACATATATATAAACGTATTCTCCGTTGAGATATTGCAGCCGCTGCTGTGTCCAGGCCCAGGAGCCTTAGCACTGTGCTGTGATGTCACTCAATACCACTGACATCACTAGGTGTAAACAACATCTCTCCTTTGCTGTGTATGTGACTATGGAGCTGTTTGGTGATGTCGTCTATTATGGCCTTCATAGAAGCAACAGGAGATTGTTGCATCCATCTAGAACCCTCAGAACTACAGTGCTATGATGTCACTCACTTCCACAGGCCTTGCAGAGTGTAAACAACAACAACCCAGCTTTGTTGTGTATGTAACCATAGGGATTTGTGATGTCACCTAGAACCTTCACAGCAGCGACAGCTTTATGAGGAGCATCAGCACTGCTCTGCCTGAGCAGAACCATCACCGCCATAGGTTGTCAAATAACCCGGATTTAACCCACACAGGTAAGTCCAATGGGGTGCAGGCATGTCCTCTATGCTTACAGCTTCCCGTGGGTGTTGGTTTGATACCGTTTGGGGACAGCCAAGGAGGCATCTGCAGGCAACAAAGGTAGGTGTGTGCTTGTGTGTGTGTTTCCTATGCAGATCCTAAGCCCAGTGTCACATGCAAGTAGGAGGAGTAAGAAGGGTTCCTGGCAAATCCGGGTTATGGATTGCATTTAAAAAGGCCCCGTGGGAGTGCAATGGGCCCCTGTCTTGCTGCTTAGCAATAATGGTATGGGTTTAGGTTCTGCTGTGTGTACTGGTGGTTGACTGCCCCCCAGCCCAGAGTGTGCATGGAAAATTGTCTGGCAGCCTCCCTGACAGCAAGCAGTGATAGTGCCCATGAAGGGGACCTTGTTGGGCCCGCCCCTTTCACGGTTATCGCTTCTCGGCCTTTTGGCTAAGATCAAGTGTAGTATCTGTTCTTATCAGTTTAATATCTGATACGTCCCCTATCTGGGGACCATATATTAAATGGATTTTTGAGAACGGGGGCCGATTTCGAAGCTTGCTTCCGTCGCCCTATGCATTGACCCGATATGGCAGTATCTTCGGGTACAGTGCACCACCCCCTTACAGGGTTAAAAAGAAAGATTCCTACTTTCATTGCTACCTGCTTGCTGGCTAGCCAGCTAGCCAGCCCTGTGGGCCTTGCTGCTGCAGCCAAAAAACAAAAGGTGGTGCTGCTGCTGCTGCTTCTGCTGCTTCTGCTTGTGTCTGGCCGCTGTTGGAGCGTCCAGGCACAGGACTTCTGCTGCTGCTGACTAAATGGCCTCCTTAATTGGATCATTTGAGTAGCCAGCACACCTGTGCAGGTAGGGCATGACATGATAGGCAGCTGCCTTGATAGCGGGTGGGTGCTGAATGTTCCTAATTGACAAAATAAGATTAATGCTTATGAAGAAATATAAAATCTCATCCCTTCCCCAATATCGCGCCACACCCCTACCCCTTAATTCCCTGGTTGAACTTGATGGACATATGTCTTTTTTCGACCGTACTAACTATGTAACTATGTAACATAACATGGGGGGGGGGGGGGGGGTCTCCTGGCTGTTCACACAGGTGTGTCATTGCTGTACATTGACCATGCATTGCTTCTGTGGTATTGCAAAGGCAAAGACAAATGCTTCCAGCCATCCATTGCACTAATGGATTGGTCATCAGCTGGCTGTCTATGTCCCGCATCAATATAGACCAAAGTACAGAGGGTTAGGCTATGCTATTGTGCACCTACCTGATGCATCAGAAGGTGCGAGGCCCTTGCTAAATTCTGTGCACAGACTTTGAGATCTATACTTTAGACTGTATCTAAACCTGCTCCAACATGGACTGACATTCTGGCCTACTTTCAGCCGATGCGACTTGTCTGTCGCTGAACAGTCGCTTTTTATGTATTCAGCACCTATGTATAATGTTGTAAAAATGCTCTAGAAGCTAAAGTCGCAGAAATGTCACACATATTTGGCCTGCAACTTTCTGTGCGACAAATTCAGACAGGAAAAATCAGTATAAATCCTTAGAAAATTATCCCCCAGTGTCTCCATCTGCTGGCGGTATTGAATAAGCATTGCTGCACTGATGGGGTATGCATTAGACGAAAAAAAAGAAGAAAAAGAAGAATAATACGCCCAGAAAAGAGGCGAAAAGGAGAAAAACGTAAAAAAACGTGAAAAAAAAGTAAGAGGAAGAGAAGGGAAAAAAAGGTGGAAATGGGTTTAAAAGTGATTTCGGCGGAGAATATATATATATATATATATATATATATATATATATATATATATACGCGCACACACACACATATATATAAACGTATTCTCCGTTGAGATATTGCAGCCGCTGCTGTGTCCAGGCCCAGGAGCCTTAGCACCTCAATACCACTGACATCACTAGGTGTAAACAACATCTCTCCTTTGCTGTGTATGTGACTATGGAGCTGTTTGGTGATGTCGTCTATTATGGCCTTCATAGAAGCAACAGGAGATTGTTGCATCCATCTAGAACCCTCAGAACTACAGTGCTATGATGTCACTGACTTCCACAGGCCTTGCAGAGTGTAAACAACAACAACCCAGCTTTGTTGTGTATGTAACCATAGGGATTTGTGATGTCACCTAGAACCTTCACAGCAGCGACAGCTTTATGAGGAGCATCAGCACTGCTCTGCCTGAGCAGAACCATCACCGCCATAGGTTGTCAAATAACCCGGATTTAACCCACACAGGTAAGTCCAATGGGGTGCAGGCATGTCCTCTATGCTTACAGCTTCCCGTGGGTGTTGGTTTGATACCGTTTGGGGACAGCCAAGGAGGCATCTGCAGGCAACAAAGGTAGGTGTGTGCTTGTGTGTGTGTTTCCTATGCAGATCCTAAGCCCAGTGTCACATGCAAGTAGGAGGAGTAAGAAGGGTTCCTGGCAAATCCGGGTTATGGATTGCATTTAAAAAGGCCCCGTGGGAGTGCAATGGGCCCCTGTCTTGCTGCTTAGCAATAATGGTATGGGTTTAGGTTCTGCTGTGTGTACTGGTGGTTGACTGCCCCCCAGCCCAGAGTGTGCATGGAAAATTGTCTGGCAGCCTCCCTGACAGCAAGCAGTGATAGTGCCCATGAAGGGGACCTTGTTGGGCCCGCCCCTTTCACGGTTATCGCTTCTCGGCCTTTTGGCTAAGATCAAGTGTAGTATCTGTTCTTATCAGTTTAATATCTGATACGTCCCCTATCTGGGGACCATATATTAAATGGATTTTTGAGAACGGGGGCCGATTTCGAAGCTTGCTTCCGTCGCCCTATGCATTGACCCGATATGGCAGTATCTTCGGGTACAGTGCACCACCCCCTTACAGGGTTAAAAAGAAAGATTCCTACTTTCATTGCTACCTGCTTGCTGGCTAGCCAGCTAGCCAGCCCTGTGGGCCTTGCTGCTGCAGCCAAAAAACAAAAGGTGGTGCTGCTGCTGCTGCTTCTGCTGCTTCTGCTTGTGTCTGGCCGCTGTTGGAGCGTCCAGGCACAGGACTTCTGCTGCTGCTGACTAAATGGCCTCCTTAATTGGATCATTTGAGTAGCCAGCACACCTGTGCAGGTAGGGCATGACATGATAGGCAGCTGCCTTGATAGCGGGTGGGTGCTGAATGTTCCTAATTGACAAAATAAGATTAATGCTTATGAAGAAATATAAAATCTCATCCCTTCCCCAATATCGCGCCACACCCCTACCCCTTAATTCCCTGGTTGAACTTGATGGACATATGTCTTTTTTCGACCGTACTAACTATGTAACTATGTAACATAACATGGGGGGGGGGGGTCTCCTGGCTGTTCACACAGGTGTGTCATTGCTGTACATTGACCATGCATTGCTTCTGTGGTATTGCAAAGGCAAAGACAAATGCTTCCAGCCATCCATTGCACTAATGGATTGGTCATCAGCTGGCTGTCTATGTCCCGCATCAATATAGACCAAAGTACAGAGGGTTAGGCTATGCTATTGTGCACCTACCTGATGCATCAGAAGGTGCGAGGCCCTTGCTAAATTCTGTGCACAGACTTTGAGATCTATACTTTAGACTGTATCTAAACCTGCTCCAACATGGACTGACATTCTGGCCTACTTTCAGCCGATGCGACTTGTCTGTCGCTGAACAGTCGCTTTTTATGTATTCAGCACCTATGTATAATGTTGTAAAAATGCTCTAGAAGCTAAAGTCGCAGAAATGTCACACATATTTGGCCTGCAACTTTCTGTGCGACAAATTCAGACAGGAAAAATCAGTATAAATCCTTAGAAAATTATCCCCCAGTGTCTCCATCTGCTGGCGGTATTGAATAAGCATTGCTGCACTGATGGGGTATGCATTAGACGAAAAAAAAAGAAGAAAAAGAAGAATAATACGCCCAGAAAAGAGGCGAAAAGGAGAAAAACGTAAAAAAACGTGAAAAAAAAGTAAGAGGAAGAGAAGGGAAAAAAAGGTGGAAATGGGTTTAAAAGTGATTTCGGCGGAGAAATATATATATATATATATATATATATATATATATATATATATATATATATATATACGCGCACACACACACATATATATAAACGTATTCTCCGTTGAGATATTGCAGCCGCTGCTGTGTCCAGGCCCAGGAGCCTTAGCACTGTGCTGTGATGTCACTCAATACCACTGACATCACTAGGTGTAAACAACATCTCTCCTTTGCTGTGTATGTGACTATGGAGCTGTTTGGTGATGTCGTCTATTATGGCCTTCATAGAAGCAACAGGAGATTGTTGCATCCATCTAGAACCCTCAGAACTACAGTGCTATGATGTCACTGACTTCCACAGGCCTTGCAGAGTGTAAACAACAACAACCCAGCTTTGTTGTGTATGTAACCATAGGGATTTGTGATGTCACCTAGAACCTTCACAGCAGCGACAGCTTTATGAGGAGCATCAGCACTGCTCTGCCTGAGCAGAACCATCACCGCCATAGGTTGTCAAATAACCCGGATTTAACCCACACAGGTAAGTCCAATGGGGTGCAGGCATGTCCTCTATGCTTACAGCTTCCCGTGGGTGTTGGTTTGATACCGTTTGGGGACAGCCAAGGAGGCATCTGCAGGCAACAAAGGTAGGTGTGTGCTTGTGTGTGTGTTTCCTATGCAGATCCTAAGCCCAGTGTCACATGCAAGTAGGAGGAGTAAGAAGGGTTCCTGGCAAATCCGGGTTATGGATTGCATTTAAAAAGGCCCCGTGGGAGTGCAATGGGCCCCTGTCTTGCTGCTTAGCAATAATGGTATGGGTTTAGGTTCTGCTGTGTGTACTGGTGGTTGACTGCCCCCCAGCCCAGAGTGTGCATGGAAAATTGTCTGGCAGCCTCCCTGACAGCAAGCAGTGATAGTGCCCATGAAGGGGACCTTGTTGGGCCCGCCCCTTTCACGGTTATCGCTTCTCGGCCTTTTGGCTAAGATCAAGTGTAGTATCTGTTCTTATCAGTTTAATATCTGATACGTCCCCTATCTGGGGACCATATATTAAATGGATTTTTGAGAACGGGGGCCGATTTCGAAGCTTGCTTCCGTCGCCCTATGCATTGACCCGATATGGCAGTATCTTCGGGTACAGTGCACCACCCCCTTACAGGGTTAAAAAGAAAGATTCCTACTTTCATTGCTACCTGCTTGCTGGCTAGCCAGCTAGCCAGCCCTGTGGGCCTTGCTGCTGCAGCCAAAAAACAAAAGGTGGTGCTGCTGCTGCTGCTTCTGCTGCTTCTGCTTGTGTCTGGCCGCTGTTGGAGCGTCCAGGCACAGGACTTCTGCTGCTGCTGACTAAATGGCCTCCTTAATTGGATCATTTGAGTAGCCAGCACACCTGTGCAGGTAGGGCATGACATGATAGGCAGCTGCCTTGATAGCGGGTGGGTGCTGAATGTTCCTAATTGACAAAATAAGATTAATGCTTATGAAGAAATATAAAATCTCATCCCTTCCCCAATATCGCGCCACACCCCTACCCCTTAATTCCCTGGTTGAACTTGATGGACATATGTCTTTTTTCGACCGTACTAACTATGTAACTATGTAACATAACATGGGGGGGGGGGGTCTCCTGGCTGTTCACACAGGTGTGTCATTGCTGTACATTGACCATGCATTGCTTCTGTGGTATTGCAAAGGCAAAGACAAATGCTTCCAGCCATCCATTGCACTAATGGATTGGTCATCAGCTGGCTGTCTATGTCCCGCATCAATATAGACCAAAGTACAGAGGGTTAGGCTATGCTATTGTGCACCTACCTGATGCATCAGAAGGTGCAAGGCCCTTGCTAAATTCTGTGCACAGACTTTGAGATCTATACTTTAGACTGTATCTAAACCTGCTCCAACATGGACTGACATTCTGGCCTACTTTCAGCCGATGCGACTTGTCTGTCGCTGAACAGTCGCTTTTTATGTATTCAGCACCTATGTATAATGTTGTAAAAATGCTCTAGAAGCTAAAGTCGCAGAAATGTCACACATATTTGGCCTGCAACTTTCTGTGCGACAAATTCAGACAGGAAAAATCAGTATAAATCCTTAGAAAATTATCCCCCAGTGTCTCCATCTGCTGGCGGTATTGAATAAGCATTGCTGCACTGATGGGGTATGCATTAGACGAAAAAAAAGAAGAAAAAGAAGAATAATACGCCCAGAAAAGAGGCGAAAAGGAGAAAAACGTAAAAAAACGTGAAAAAAAAGTAAGAGGAAGAGAAGGGAAAAAAAGGTGGAAATGGGTTTAAAAGTGATTTCGGCGGAGAAATATATATATATATATATATATATATATATATATATATATATACGCGCACACACACACATATATATAAACGTATTCTCCGTTGAGATATTGCAGCCGCTGCTGTGTCCAGGCCCAGGAGCCTTAGCACTGTGCTGTGATGTCACTCAATACCACTGACATCACTAGGTGTAAACAACATCTCTCCTTTGCTGTGTATGTGACTATGGAGCTGTTTGGTGATGTCGTCTATTATGGCCTTCATAGAAGCAACAGGAGATTGTTGCATCCATCTAGAACCCTCAGAACTACAGTGCTATGATGTCACTGACTTCCACAGGCCTTGCAGAGTGTAAACAACAACAACCCAGCTTTGTTGTGTATGTAACCATAGGGATTTGTGATGTCACCTAGAACCTTCACAGCAGCGACAGCTTTATGAGGAGCATCAGCACTGCTCTGCCTGAGCAGAACCATCACCGCCATAGGTTGTCAAATAACCCGGATTTAACCCACACAGGTAAGTCCAATGGGGTGCAGGCATGTCCTCTATGCTTACAGCTTCCCGTGGGTGTTGGTTTGATACCGTTTGGGGACAGCCAAGGAGGCATCTGCAGGCAACAAAGGTAGGTGTGTGCTTGTGTGTGTGTTTCCTATGCAGATCCTAAGCCCAGTGTCACATGCAAGTAGGAGGAGTAAGAAGGGTTCCTGGCAAATCCGGGTTATGGATTGCATTTAAAAAGGCCCCGTGGGAGTGCAATGGGCCCCTGTCTTGCTGCTTAGCAATAATGGTATGGGTTTAGGTTCTGCTGTGTGTACTGGTGGTTGACTGCCCCCCAGCCCAGAGTGTGCATGGAAAATTGTCTGGCAGCCTCCCTGACAGCAAGCAGTGATAGTGCCCATGAAGGGGACCTTGTTGGGCCCGCCCCTTTCACGGTTATCGCTTCTCGGCCTTTTGGCTAAGATCAAGTGTAGTATCTGTTCTTATCAGTTTAATATCTGATACGTCCCCTATCTGGGGACCATATATTAAATGGATTTTTGAGAACGGGGGCCGATTTCGAAGCTTGCTTCCGTCGCCCTATGCATTGACCCGATATGGCAGTATCTTCGGGTACAGTGCACCACCCCCTTACAGGGTTAAAAAGAAAGATTCCTACTTTCATTGCTACCTGCTTGCTGGCTAGCCAGCTAGCCAGCCCTGTGGGCCTTGCTGCTGCAGCCAAAAAACAAAAGGTGGTGCTGCTGCTGCTGCTTCTGCTGCTTCTGCTTGTGTCTGGCCGCTGTTGGAGCGTCCAGGCACAGGACTTCTGCTGCTGCTGACTAAATGGCCTCCTTAATTGGATCATTTGAGTAGCCAGCACACCTGTGCAGGTAGGGCATGACATGATAGGCAGCTGCCTTGATAGCGGGTGGGTGCTGAATGTTCCTAATTGACAAAATAAGATTAATGCTTATGAAGAAATATAAAATCTCATCCCTTCCCCAATATCGCGCCACACCCCTACCCCTTAATTCCCTGGTTGAACTTGATGGACATATGTCTTTTTTCGACCGTACTAACTATGTAACTATGTAACATAACATGGGGGGGGGGGGGTCTCCTGGCTGTTCACACAGGTGTGTCATTGCTGTACATTGACCATGCATTGCTTCTGTGGTATTGCAAAGGCAAAGACAAATGCTTCCAGCCATCCATTGCACTAATGGATTGGTCATCAGCTGGCTGTCTATGTCCCGCATCAATATAGACCAAAGTACAGAGGGTTAGGCTATGCTATTGTGCACCTACCTGATGCATCAGAAGGTGCAAGGCCCTTGCTAAATTCTGTGCACAGACTTTGAGATCTATACTTTAGACTGTATCTAAACCTGCTCCAACATGGACTGACATTCTGGCCTACTTTCAGCCGATGCGACTTGTCTGTCGCTGAACAGTCGCTTTTTATGTATTCAGCACCTATGTATAATGTTGTAAAAATGCTCTAGAAGCTAAAGTCGCAGAAATGTCACACATATTTGGCCTGCAACTTTCTGTGCGACAAATTCAGACAGGAAAAATCAGTATAAATCCTTAGAAAATTATCCCCCAGTGTCTCCATCTGCTGGCGGTATTGAATAAGCATTGCTGCACTGATGGGGTATGCATTAGACGAAAAAAAAGAAGAAAAAGAAGAATAATACGCCCAGAAAAGAGGCGAAAAGGAGAAAAACGTAAAAAAACGTGAAAAAAAAGTAAGAGGAAGAGAAGGGAAAAAAAGGTGGAAATGGGTTTAAAAGTGATTTCGGCGGAGAAATATATATATATATATATATATATATATATATATATATATATACGCGCACACACACACATATATATAAACGTATTCTCCGTTGAGATATTGCAGCCGCTGCTGTGTCCAGGCCCAGGAGCCTTAGCACTGTGCTGTGATGTCACTCAATACCACTGACATCACTAGGTGTAAACAACATCTCTCCTTTGCTGTGTATGTGACTATGGAGCTGTTTGGTGATGTCGTCTATTATGGCCTTCATAGAAGCAACAGGAGATTGTTGCATCCATCTAGAACCCTCAGAACTACAGTGCTATGATGTCACTGACTTCCACAGGCCTTGCAGAGTGTAAACAACAACAACCCAGCTTTGTTGTGTATGTAACCATAGGGATTTGTGATGTCACCTAGAACCTTCACAGCAGCGACAGCTTTATGAGGAGCATCAGCACTGCTCTGCCTGAGCAGAACCATCACCGCCATAGGTTGTCAAATAACCCGGATTTAACCCACACAGGTAAGTCCAATGGGGTGCAGGCATGTCCTCTATGCTTACAGCTTCCCGTGGGTGTTGGTTTGATACCGTTTGGGGACAGCCAAGGAGGCATCTGCAGGCAACAAAGGTAGGTGTGTGCTTGTGTGTGTGTTTCCTATGCAGATCCTAAGCCCAGTGTCACATGCAAGTAGGAGGAGTAAGAAGGGTTCCTGGCAAATCCGGGTTATGGATTGCATTTAAAAAGGCCCCGTGGGAGTGCAATGGGCCCCTGTCTTGCTGCTTAGCAATAATGGTATGGGTTTAGGTTCTGCTGTGTGTACTGGTGGTTGACTGCCCCCCAGCCCAGAGTGTGCATGGAAAATTGTCTGGCAGCCTCCCTGACAGCAAGCAGTGATAGTGCCCATGAAGGGGACCTTGTTGGGCCCGCCCCTTTCACGGTTATCGCTTCTCGGCCTTTTGGCTAAGATCAAGTGTAGTATCTGTTCTTATCAGTTTAATATCTGATACGTCCCCTATCTGGGGACCATATATTAAATGGATTTTTGAGAACGGGGGCCGATTTCGAAGCTTGCTTCCGTCGCCCTATGCATTGACCCGATATGGCAGTATCTTCGGGTACAGTGCACCACCCCCTTACAGGGTTAAAAAGAAAGATTCCTACTTTCATTGCTACCTGCTTGCTGGCTAGCCAGCTAGCCAGCCCTGTGGGCCTTGCTGCTGCAGCCAAAAAACAAAAGGTGGTGCTGCTGCTGCTGCTTCTGCTGCTTCTGCTTGTGTCTGGCCGCTGTTGGAGCGTCCAGGCACAGGACTTCTGCTGCTGCTGACTAAATGGCCTCCTTAATTGGATCATTTGAGTAGCCAGCACACCTGTGCAGGTAGGGCATGACATGATAGGCAGCTGCCTTGATAGCGGGTGGGTGCTGAATGTTCCTAATTGACAAAATAAGATTAATGCTTATGAAGAAATATAAAATCTCATCCCTTCCCCAATATCGCGCCACACCCCTACCCCTTAATTCCCTGGTTGAACTTGATGGACATATGTCTTTTTTCGACCGTACTAACTATGTAACTATGTAACATAACATGGGGGGGGGGGGTCTCCTGGCTGTTCACACAGGTGTGTCATTGCTGTACATTGACCATGCATTGCTTCTGTGGTATTGCAAAGGCAAAGACAAATGCTTCCAGCCATCCATTGCACTAATGGATTGGTCATCAGCTGGCTGTCTATGTCCCGCATCAATATAGACCAAAGTACAGAGGGTTAGGCTATGCTATTGTGCACCTACCTGATGCATCAGAAGGTGCGAGGCCCTTGCTAAATTCTGTGCACAGACTTTGAGATCTATACTTTAGACTGTATCTAAACCTGCTCCAACATGGACTGACATTCTGGCCTACTTTCAGCCGATGCGACTTGTCTGTCGCTGAACAGTCGCTTTTTATGTATTCAGCACCTATGTATAATGTTGTAAAAATGCTCTAGAAGCTAAAGTCGCAGAAATGTCACACATATTTGGCCTGCAACTTTCTGTGCGACAAATTCAGACAGGAAAAATCAGTATAAATCCTTAGAAAATTATCCCCCAGTGTCTCCATCTGCTGGCGGTATTGAATAAGCATTGCTGCACTGATGGGGTATGCATTAGACGAAAAAAAAGAAGAAAAAGAAGAATAATACGCCCAGAAAAGAGGCGAAAAGGAGAAAAACGTAAAAAAACGTGAAAAAAAAGTAAGAGGAAGAGAAGGGAAAAAAAGGTGGAAATGGGTTTAAAAGTGATTTCGGCGGAGAAATATATATATATATATATATATATATATATATATATATATATATACGCGCACACACACACATATATATAAACGTATTCTCCGTTGAGATATTGCAGCCGCTGCTGTGTCCAGGCCCAGGAGCCTTAGCACTGTGCTGTGATGTCACTCAATACCACTGACATCACTAGGTGTAAACAACATCTCTCCTTTGCTGTGTATGTGACTATGGAGCTGTTTGGTGATGTCGTCTATTATGGCCTTCATAGAAGCAACAGGAGATTGTTGCATCCATCTAGAACCCTCAGAACTACAGTGCTATGATGTCACTGACTTCCACAGGCCTTGCAGAGTGTAAACAACAACAACCCAGCTTTGTTGTGTATGTAACCATAGGGATTTGTGATGTCACCTAGAACCTTCACAGCAGCGACAGCTTTATGAGGAGCATCAGCACTGCTCTGCCTGAGCAGAACCATCACCGCCATAGGTTGTCAAATAACCCGGATTTAACCCACACAGGTAAGTCCAATGGGGTGCAGGCATGTCCTCTATGCTTACAGCTTCCCGTGGGTGTTGGTTTGATACCGTTTGGGGACAGCCAAGGAGGCATCTGCAGGCAACAAAGGTAGGTGTGTGCTTGTGTGTGTGTTTCCTATGCAGATCCTAAGCCCAGTGTCACATGCAAGTAGGAGGAGTAAGAAGGGTTCCTGGCAAATCCGGGTTATGGATTGCATTTAAAAAGGCCCCGTGGGAGTGCAATGGGCCCCTGTCTTGCTGCTTAGCAATAATGGTATGGGTTTAGGTTCTGCTGTGTGTACTGGTGGTTGACTGCCCCCCAGCCCAGAGTGTGCATGGAAAATTGTCTGGCAGCCTCCCTGACAGCAAGCAGTGATAGTGCCCATGAAGGGGACCTTGTTGGGCCCGCCCCTTTCACGGTTATCGCTTCTCGGCCTTTTGGCTAAGATCAAGTGTAGTATCTGTTCTTATCAGTTTAATATCTGATACGTCCCCTATCTGGGGACCATATATTAAATGGATTTTTGAGAACGGGGGCCGATTTCGAAGCTTGCTTCCGTCGCCCTATGCATTGACCCGATATGGCAGTATCTTCGGGTACAGTGCACCACCCCCTTACAGGGTTAAAAAGAAAGATTCCTACTTTCATTGCTACCTGCTTGCTGGCTAGCCAGCTAGCCAGCCCTGTGGGCCTTGCTGCTGCAGCCAAAAAACAAAAGGTGGTGCTGCTGCTGCTGCTTCTGCTGCTTCTGCTTGTGTCTGGCCGCTGTTGGAGCGTCCAGGCACAGGACTTCTGCTGCTGCTGACTAAATGGCCTCCTTAATTGGATCATTTGAGTAGCCAGCACACCTGTGCAGGTAGGGCATGACATGATAGGCAGCTGCCTTGATAGCGGGTGGGTGCTGAATGTTCCTAATTGACAAAATAAGATTAATGCTTATGAAGAAATATAAAATCTCATCCCTTCCCCAATATCGCGCCACACCCCTACCCCTTAATTCCCTGGTTGAACTTGATGGACATATGTCTTTTTTCGACCGTACTAACTATGTAACTATGTAACATAACATGGGGGGGGGGGGGTCTCCTGGCTGTTCACACAGGTGTGTCATTGCTGTACATTGACCATGCATTGCTTCTGTGGTATTGCAAAGGCAAAGACAAATGCTTCCAGCCATCCATTGCACTAATGGATTGGTCATCAGCTGGCTGTCTATGTCCCGCATCAATATAGACCAAAGTACAGAGGGTTAGGCTATGCTATTGTGCACCTACCTGATGCATCAGAAGGTGCAAGGCCCTTGCTAAATTCTGTGCACAGACTTTGAGATCTATACTTTAGACTGTATCTAAACCTGCTCCAACATGGACTGACATTCTGGCCTACTTTCAGCCGATGCGACTTGTCTGTCGCTGAACAGTCGCTTTTTATGTATTCAGCACCTATGTATAATGTTGTAAAAATGCTCTAGAAGCTAAAGTCGCAGAAATGTCACACATATTTGGCCTGCAACTTTCTGTGCGACAAATTCAGACAGGAAAAATCAGTATAAATCCTTAGAAAATTATCCCCCAGTGTCTCCATCTGCTGGCGGTATTGAATAAGCATTGCTGCACTGATGGGGTATGCATTAGACGAAAAAAAAGAAGAAAAAGAAGAATAATACGCCCAGAAAAGAGGCGAAAAGGAGAAAAACGTAAAAAAACGTGAAAAAAAAGTAAGAGGAAGAGAAGGGAAAAAAAGGTGGAAATGGGTTTAAAAGTGATTTCGGCGGAGAAATATATATATATATATATATATATATATATACGCGCACACACACACATATATATAAACGTATTCTCCGTTGAGATATTGCAGCCGCTGCTGTGTCCAGGCCCAGGAGCCTTAGCACTGTGCTGTGATGTCACTCAATACCACTGACATCACTAGGTGTAAACAACATCTCTCCTTTGCTGTGTATGTGACTATGGAGCTGTTTGGTGATGTCGTCTATTATGGCCTTCATAGAAGCAACAGGAGATTGTTGCATCCATCTAGAACCCTCAGAACTACAGTGCTATGATGTCACTGACTTCCACAGGCCTTGCAGAGTGTAAACAACAACAACCCAGCTTTGTTGTGTATGTAACCATAGGGATTTGTGATGTCACCTAGAACCTTCACAGCAGCGACAGCTTTATGAGGAGCATCAGCACTGCTCTGCCTGAGCAGAACCATCACCGCCATAGGTTGTCAAATAACCCGGATTTAACCCACACAGGTAAGTCCAATGGGGTGCAGGCATGTCCTCTATGCTTACAGCTTCCCGTGGGTGTTGGTTTGATACCGTTTGGGGACAGCCAAGGAGGCATCTGCAGGCAACAAAGGTAGGTGTGTGCTTGTGTGTGTGTTTCCTATGCAGATCCTAAGCCCAGTGTCACATGCAAGTAGGAGGAGTAAGAAGGGTTCCTGGCAAATCCGGGTTATGGATTGCATTTAAAAAGGCCCCGTGGGAGTGCAATGGGCCCCTGTCTTGCTGCTTAGCAATAATGGTATGGGTTTAGGTTCTGCTGTGTGTACTGGTGGTTGACTGCCCCCCAGCCCAGAGTGTGCATGGAAAATTGTCTGGCAGCCTCCCTGACAGCAAGCAGTGATAGTGCCCATGAAGGGGACCTTGTTGGGCCCGCCCCTTTCACGGTTATCGCTTCTCGGCCTTTTGGCTAAGATCAAGTGTAGTATCTGTTCTTATCAGTTTAATATCTGATACGTCCCCTATGTGGGGACCATATATTAAATGGATTTTTGAGAACGGGGGCCGATTTCGAAGCTTGCTTCCGTCGCCCTATGCATTGACCCGATATGGCAGTATCTTCGGGTACAGTGCACCACCCCCTTACAGGGTTAAAAAGAAAGATTCCTACTTTCATTGCTACCTGCTTGCTGGCTAGCCAGCTAGCCAGCCCTGTGGGCCTTGCTGCTGCAGCCAAAAAACAAAAGGTGGTGCTGCTGCTGCTGCTTCTGCTGCTTCTGCTTGTGTCTGGCCGCTGTTGGAGCGTCCAGGCACAGGACTTCTGCTGCTGCTGACTAAATGGCCTCCTTAATTGGATCATTTGAGTAGCCAGCACACCTGTGCAGGTAGGGCATGACATGATAGGCAGCTGCCTTGATAGCGGGTGGGTGCTGAATGTTCCTAATTGACAAAATAAGATTAATGCTTATGAAGAAATATAAAATCTCATCCCTTCCCCAATATCGCGCCACACCCCTACCCCTTAATTCCCTGGTTGAACTTGATGGACATATGTCTTTTTTCGACCGTACTAACTATGTAACTATGTAACATAACATGGGGGGGGGGGGTCTCCTGGCTGTTCACACAGGTGTGTCATTGCTGTACATTGACCATGCATTGCTTCTGTGGTATTGCAAAGGCAAAGACAAATGCTTCCAGCCATCCATTGCACTAATGGATTGGTCATCAGCTGGCTGTCTATGTCCCGCATCAATATAGACCAAAGTACAGAGGGTTAGGCTATGCTATTGTGCACCTACCTGATGCATCAGAAGGTGCGAGGCCCTTGCTAAATTCTGTGCACAGACTTTGAGATCTATACTTTAGACTGTATCTAAACCTGCTCCAACATGGACTGACATTCTGGCCTACTTTCAGCCGATGCGACTTGTCTGTCGCTGAACAGTCGCTTTTTATGTATTCAGCACCTATGTATAATGTTGTAAAAATGCTCTAGAAGCTAAAGTCGCAGAAATGTCACACATATTTGGCCTGCAACTTTCTGTGCGACAAATTCAGACAGGAAAAATCAGTATAAATCCTTAGAAAATTATCCCCCAGTGTCTCCATCTGCTGGCGGTATTGAATAAGCATTGCTGCACTGATGGGGTATGCATTAGACGAAAAAAAAGAAGAAAAAGAAGAATAATACGCCCAGAAAAGAGGCGAAAAGGAGAAAAACGTAAAAAAACGTGAAAAAAAAGTAAGAGGAAGAGAAGGGAAAAAAAGGTGGAAATGGGTTTAAAAGTGATTTCGGCGGAGAAATATATATATATATATATATATATATATATATATATATATATACGCGCACACACACACATATATATAAACGTATTCTCCGTTGAGATATTGCAGCCGCTGCTGTGTCCAGGCCCAGGAGCCTTAGCACTGTGCTGTGATGTCACTCAATACCACTGACATCACTAGGTGTAAACAACATCTCTCCTTTGCTGTGTATGTGACTATGGAGCTGTTTGGTGATGTCGTCTATTATGGCCTTCATAGAAGCAACAGGAGATTGTTGCATCCATCTAGAACCCTCAGAACTACAGTGCTATGATGTCACTGACTTCCACAGGCCTTGCAGAGTGTAAACAACAACAACCCAGCTTTGTTGTGTATGTAACCATAGGGATTTGTGATGTCACCTAGAACCTTCACAGCAGCGACAGCTTTATGAGGAGCATCAGCACTGCTCTGCCTGAGCAGAACCATCACCGCCATAGGTTGTCAAATAACCCGGATTTAACCCACACAGGTAAGTCCAATGGGGTGCAGGCATGTCCTCTATGCTTACAGCTTCCCGTGGGTGTTGGTTTGATACCGTTTGGGGACAGCCAAGGAGGCATCTGCAGGCAACAAAGGTAGGTGTGTGCTTGTGTGTGTGTTTCCTATGCAGATCCTAAGCCCAGTGTCACATGCAAGTAGGAGGAGTAAGAAGGGTTCCTGGCAAATCCGGGTTATGGATTGCATTTAAAAAGGCCCCGTGGGAGTGCAATGGGCCCCTGTCTTGCTGCTTAGCAATAATGGTATGGGTTTAGGTTCTGCTGTGTGTACTGGTGGTTGACTGCCCCCCAGCCCAGAGTGTGCATGGAAAATTGTCTGGCAGCCTCCCTGACAGCAAGCAGTGATAGTGCCCATGAAGGGGACCTTGTTGGGCCCGCCCCTTTCACGGTTATCGCTTCTCGGCCTTTTGGCTAAGATCACGTGTGGATTTCTGTGCGTGGTTTGGGTTGAAAGGAGTGGTGATCGGGGCCCTCTTTACGGGGGGCCCTGGATTGTTGCTGAGCTGCGATCGTGGGTTTTACCTGCAAAAATGAGCGAGAAGGCGCGTGGACTTGAGGACACGGTGCGGATCTACGTTCCTGGCGAGCACCGGGGGACGATCGGACTTGACCAAATCGTTGTGGAGATTCTTCGCAAGCTTGATTACCTACAGGTATGGAATGTATTGGCTATACAGGATTTTCCTAGGCAAGGAATTTATGATATTACTTTTTGTGGTTCTGAGATTTGCCAGAGAGTCTATATGGATCTTGAAGAAATGAAGAGGAAAAGTGAGCCTGCTATAATGAAGAAGATTAAAGTGGAACCGTTATTTATGAATACAACAAAGGTAGTAATTGTCCACATGTATAATCCTAAGGTTTCTGATGAAATGGTTACAAACTTTTTGTTCCGGTATTGCGAGGAAGTGAAATTTATAGGAAGACTTAAGAACAAGTTTGGGTACTTTAATTGTAAGAGAAAGTTTATTGTAAAATTTAAAAAAGATGAAGGAATGCAAGATGGAAGGAAGAGCATACCACAGGTGTTTTCTATCGGAGGAGAGAGAGGTTTCTGCTTTTATGAAGGCCAGTTGCAATATTGTAGAAAGTGCCATGCCTATGGCCATGTGCAGGATTATTGCTCTGAGAAAGGAGAATGTTGCAGAAATTGTGGGAAAACTGGTCATGAAGCAAGTATCTGTACAGAGAAGAAGACATGTGATATCTGTGGAAGTGAGGAACATTTGGCAAGAGGCTGTGATATGTGGTATAAAAAGAAGAGAAGTTATGCTGATGCAGCTGGGAATAGAGGAGAACAAAGAGAAAAAGGGGGAGGGAGGTTTGTTCCTGGAGTTGGTGAGAGTGTGAGTGTGAGTGTTAATGTGGCACAGGTGGCTGAGGAAAGTTCTGTGATAGTGGAGCACATTAGCACTCAGGAGAGGTCAGGGGAGGAGGGTGTTTCCACTGCTGTGACTGGTGAGGAGACAGGTGTGGGAGGTGAATTTACCTTGGTGAAAAAGAAAAAAGCAAAAAAAGTGAAAGTGGTGGAGAAAATTGAGACAGTGTATGGTGATGTTCTTTCTAGTGAAGAGGCTATGGATGATATTGAATGTCCAAACCCAATTGTGGGGGAGGAGGAGGGAATGGAAGTTGTTGGGTCATCTCAGAGATCTCTAACACCTGGTCAGAGAGTTTCTCGCAGTAAGGAAGAAGAGGAGGAGGAAGATGAGGATGTGCAGGTTGTGAATAAAAGGTGTAAGACAGGGAGCTGGTCTGAGGATCAGGAAGCCCTTGTTCTTGGTAGTGATAATGAAATAGACAGGGACTCTAACATAGGGTCGCCTGATTGTTTTGCAAGTTTACATAGGAAAGTTGAAGGCCAAAATGTTAATTTCTAAGTTAAGATGGATTTTAAAGCATTTGGTTTTCTTTTCCTAGTTATTATGACTTTGGTTGTAACAACTATTAATGTAAGAAGTATTGAGTCTGAAATTAGGAGAGCTGCAATTTTTGATATTCTTGAGAATGTTAGAAGTGATGTGATATGTTTACAGGAGTGTGCAATAAAGTCAGCACCTTATGCAAATGAGTGGAAGTGTGGGCAGTCCTTCTGGTCCACATGTGCAGAAAACAAAAATGAAGGTGTTGGGATTTTATTGCGAAACAGGGACATTAAAGTTTTAAATTGCCAAACTTTAGTACCTGGTCGTTGTATGGTTTTAATTTTTGAGGTTTTGGGCCAGAGGATGAGAATTTTTAATGTGTATGCTCCAGCAGAAAAACAAGCACGTTTGTCTTTTTTAGAGTCCCTTAAGTTTTTTATCCCTGGTCGTGAAGATACTATTATTGTTGGCGATTTTAACTGCATTAGATCCGTCAATGATCGTGAGAGCTCTGCTGAGGTTAGAACTGATATTACTTCCAATGTTTTAAATCAAATTATTCAAGACTTGCATTTTACTGATGTTGGACTGATGGTTAGCACTGATGAAAGATATACGTACATATCAGATAGTGGCCGCTGTAAATCCCGGATCGATTACATCCTGGTCTCTGATGGGATTAAGGTGGTCCGGTGCAATCAAATGATGTCAACTTTCTCAGACCACAAGATGGTGTCGGCTGAGATAAGTGTCACAGAGTCCCTTCATTTTGGGAGGGGGCTCTGGAAATTAAATGTAAGTCTATTGGAAGATGAGGAAGTAATGGCTGGTTTTAATCATGTGTTTTTATCCTGTGTTTCTAAACAACCTGATTTTAGTAATGTCTTAGTGTGGTGGGAATGGGCTAAAGGAGAGTTTTCTAATTTCTTTAAGATGTTTTGCATAAAGAGAGCACAAGAGAAGAGGAGGAGTGATGAAAGGCTTGTATCCCGGTTAGAGACTCTCTATAAGTTTAAACGTGTTGGTGTGGAGGTGGAGGATGAGATTGTTAAGGTGAAGGGGGAGATGAAAAAAAGGTTGTTGGAAAAGGGAAGGAATATTGTATATAAGTCTAAAGTGCAGCACCTAGAAGAAAATGAGCAGTGTACACGGTATTTCTTTAAAAAATGTTTTAATGCTAAAGGTGTTTTTAAATCTGTTTTTACCCCTACGGGGGAAGTTTTTGGAGAGGAGATGGTGAAGGAGATTGGCAGATTTTATGAGACACTCTTTAGTAATAAGAGCAGAGCCAGTGAGACGGAGATGAATGATTATTGTAATATTTTGGAGAATAATGTTCCTGTTGAAAAAGTAGATTTTTTGATTGATGATGTTAGTGAAGGGGAGATCAAGCAGGCCCTGGATAAGATGGCCAAAGGGAAGACACCAGGCTGTGATGGTCTCCCCGCTGAGTTTTATTCCGCGTTCTGGAATATTTTAAGTAAAGAGTTTACACGGGTGGTGCAATATGTTTTTAACTCAGGTGTTTTAGCTGAATCTATGAAGAAAGGGGTCATAACATTAATTCATAAAAAAGGTGATGGCAGAGATCTTAAAAATTGGAGACCTATAACTTTATTAAATTGTGACTACAAGATAATTGCTAAGATTGTGGCTAATAGACTGAGTGATGTAGTGGACCACCTTGTGGGAGAATACCAAGTTTGTGCAGTACCGAAAAGAAAAATAACAGATAATTTATTGCTTTTAAGAGACTCTATTTATTACAGTAACTTTAACAAGAATGCACTGTTTGTTGAGTCCATAGATTTCGAAAAGGCTTATGATAAGGTTGCACATGATTTTATGTTCATTGCTTTAAAACACTTAGGTATTCCAGAAAAGTTATTATCTGTTATTATGAGTTTTTATCATGGGGTGACAAGTCAGATTTTAGTAAATGGGCATGTGGGGCCTGCTTTTAATGTCTTGTCTGGAGTCAGACAGGGATGCCCACTCTCCCCAATTCTGTTTATATGCGTTATAGAGGGCCTGTTGAAGAATGTGCAGAAAGATAAATGTGTGAGTGGTGTTTTTATTCCAGGTAGTGATGGTAGTAAGTTAAAGGTTTTAAGTTATATGGACGATGTGGTTTTTACTTGTACATCCCAAGCAGATCTCAACAGAGTAAATTTGCATGTGAGGATTTTTTGTTGTGTGGCTGGGATGAATGTGAACTGGGGGAAGTGCCAATTATGCAGTTTTGGGAACCAAGAGAATATAGTAGTGGATGGTGTTAAGGAAAAAGAAGACATTGAAGTGCTAGGAGTGATATTTGATAAAGACCTCAAAGGAAAGAAAAGTTATGAGACTTTGGACAGTAAAATTGAGAAGAAGCTATCCTTCTGGAGGTTAAGGAACTTGTCACTTAAAGGGAAAGTTCTTATCATTAAGTCTGTAATCCTACCGCTTCTCTTGTATACGGCTATGGTGCTTCCTCCAGGGAAGTTATGGACTAGGAGAGTCACAAGGAAGCTTTTTGTGTTCTTCTGGGGGTCTAAGATGGAGAAAATGAGAAGAGAAGAAGTGATGAAGAGTATGAATTTGGGCGGATATAACTTTCCAAACATTGATCTGTTTTTAAAGGTGCACTATTTTCTTTTAATTTTTAAATTGATACAGTGCAATAATAGGGCGGCAGACATGAGTAAATACCTTGCAGGATGGTTGTTTTCCAAATGGGGCTGGTGTGAGAGGGATTTGAGGAGACCCATAGCACATGTGATACCTACCTTCTATGTGCTCCTCAGGTCTTTCAATGATCAATTTGGTTTGAGCTCTTTAGGTGAACCTGATAAAAAGAAAATAGAACAAGAAATAAGGAAAAATGAGAGATTATATGAAGTACCATTCTGCACTAATGCTCAGTCTGTGAAGATTTGGAAGTTTTTTAAAGTTATTGGACTATCAAACAGACAAAAAGACGTTAGTTGGATGTCCTTTCATGGCTGCCTCCCAACCCGATCTTTTTTAAATGGAAGAGGTTTGAGAATAAGTGACAGATGCCCAAGAGAGGGTTGTGGAGGTAGAGAAGACTTAGTGCACCTTTATTGGGACTGTTTTTATGCAAAAGAATTTTTTATGTTTTTAAAGAAGTTTTTAATCCAACTCACTGGATATAACAGTTTTTCTTTTGAGAAAGTTTTTATTGGTCAAGATCTTAGTAAAAAGGAAGATACACGTACTAATTGGATTCTTTTTTCTGTTTTTAAAGAGGTTTTATGGGACTCACGCAATTTGCTTGTTTTTAAAAATGTTGTTATTTCTCCGAGGGAATTGAAAAGATTGTTTTTAGGAAGGATTTTTACTATCTTTCTACTGGACAAAAAGAGAATTGGTGAAGAAGAAGCGGAGAAAATCTGGATGCATACACGATGGAAAAATTTATAAGAAGTACGTAAAGGAGAAAGCTGTAAGTTTTTGACCAATTTCTGTGATTGTTTTTGACATGTTTTTTTGTTTTGTTGTTTGGTCACTTTTTCTTGGCACTCGGTTCCCTTAGTTAGTTTTTTCCGTATGATGTTTTTTCAGATATTGTTTTAAGTGACGAGTCTTGGTAGGTGACCTGATGATCGTCCAAACAATAGTCTGTAACTGAGGAAAAAAAAAAAAAAAAAAAAAAAAAAAAAAAATCTGTTCTTATCAGTTTAATATCTGATACGTCCCCTATCTGGGGACCATATATTAAATGGATTTTTGAGAACGGGGGCCGATTTCGAAGCTTGCTTCCGTCGCCCTATGCATTGACCCGATATGGCAGTATCTTCGGGTACAGTGCACCACCCCCTTACAGGGTTAAAAAGAAAGATTCCTACTTTCATTGCTACCTGCTTGCTGGCTAGCCAGCTAGCCAGCCCTGTGGGCCTTGCTGCAGCCAAAAAACAAAAGGTGGTGCTGCTGCTTCTGCTGCTTCTGCTTCTGCTTGTGTCTGGCCCCTGTTGGAGCGTCCAGGCACAGGACTTCTGCTGCTGCTGACTAAATGGCCTCCTTAATTGGATCATTTGAGTAGCCAGCACACCTGTGCAGGTAGGGCATGACATGATAGGCAGCTGCCTTGATAGCGGGTGGGTGCTGAATGTTCCTAATTGACAAAATAAGATTAATGCTTATGAAGAAATATAAAATCTCATCCCTTCCCCAATATCGCGCCACACCCCTACCCCTTAATTCCCTGGTTGAACTTGATGGACATATGTCTTTTTTCGACCGTACTAACTATGTAACTATGTAACATAACATGGGGGGGGGGGGGGGGGTCTCCTGGCTGTTCACACAGGTGTGTCATTGCTGTACATTGACCATGCATTGCTTCTGTGGTATTGCAAAGGCAAAGACAAATGCTTCCAGCCATCCATTGCACTAATGGATTGGTCATCAGCTGGCTGTCTATGTCCCGCATCAATATAGACCAAAGTACAGAGGGTTAGGCTATGCTATTGTGCACCTACCTGATGCATCAGAAGGTGCGAGGCCCTTGCTAAATTCTGTGCACAGACTTTGAGATCTATGCTTTAGACTGTATCTAAACCTGCTCCAACATGGACTGACATTCTGGCCTACTTTCAGCCGATGCGACTTGTCTGTCGCTGAACAGTCGCTTTTTATGTATTCAGCACCTATGTATAATGTTGTAAAAATGCTCTAGAAGCTAAAGTCGCAGAAATGTCACACATATTTGGCCTGCAACTTTCTGTGCGACAAATTCAGACAGGAAAAATCAGTATAAATCCTTAGAAAATTATCCCCCAGTGTCTCCATCTGCTGGCGGTATTGAATAAGCATTGCTGCACTGATGGGGTATGCATTAGACGAAAAAAAAGAAGAAAAAGAAGAATAATACGCCCAGAAAAGAGGCGAAAAGGAGAAAAACGTAAAAAAACGTGAAAAAAAAGTAAGAGGAAGAGAAGGGAAAAAAAGGTGGAAATGGGTTTAAAAGTGATTTCGGCGGAGAAATATATATATATATATATATATATATATATATATATATATATACGCGCACACACACACATAGATATAAACGTATTCTCCGTTGAGATATTGCAGCCGCTGCTGTGTCCAGGCCCAGGAGCCTTAGCACTGTGCTGTGATGTCACTCAATACCACTGACATCACTAGGTGTAAACAACATCTCTCCTTTGCTGTGTATGTGACTATGGAGCTGTTTGGTGATGTCGTCTATTACGGCCTTCATAGAAGCAACAGGAGATTGTTGCATCCATCTAGAACCCTCAGAACTACAGTGCTATGATGTCACTCACTTCCACAGGCCTTGCAGAGTGTAAACAACAACAACCCAGCTTTGTTGTGTATGTAACCATAGGGATTTGTGATGTCACCTAGAACCTTCACAGCAGCGACAGCTTTATGAGGAGCATCAGCACTGCTCTGCCTGAGCAGAACCATCACCGCCATAGGTTGTCAAATAACCCGGATTTAACCCACACAGGTAAGTCCAATGGGGTGCAGGCATGTCCTCTATGCTTACAGCTTCCCGTGGGTGTTGGTTTGATACCGTTTGGGGACAGCCAAGGAGGCATCTGCAGGCAACAAAGGTAGGTGTGTGCTTGTGTGTGTGTTTCCTATGCAGATCCTAAGCCCAGTGTCACATGCAAGTAGGAGGAGTAAGAAGGGTTCCTGGCAAATCCGGGTTATGGATTGCATTTAAAAAGGCCCCGTGGGAGTGCAATGGGCCCCTGTCTTGCTGCTTAGCAATAATGGTATGGGTTTAGGTTCTGCTGTGTGTACTGGTGGTTGACTGCCCCCCAGCCCAGAGTGTGCATGGAAAATTGTCTGGCAGCCTCCCTGACAGCAAGCAGTGATAGTGCCCATGAAGGGGACCTTGTTGGGCCCGCCCCTTTCACGGTTATCGCTTCTCGGCCTTTTGGCTAAGATCAAGTGTAGTATCTGTTCTTATCAGTTTAATATCTGATACGTCCCCTATCTGGGGACCATATATTAAATGGATTTTTGAGAACGGGGGCCGATTTCGAAGCTTGCTTCCGTCGCCCTATGCATTGACCCGATATGGCAGTATCTTCGGGTACAGTGCACCACCCCCTTACAGGGTTAAAAAGAAAGATTCCTACTTTCATTGCTACCTGCTTGCTGGCTAGCCAGCTAGCCAGCCCTGTGGGCCTTGCTGCTGCTGCTGCAGCCAAAAAACAAAAGGTGGTGCTGCTGCTGCTTCTGCTGCTTCTGCTTCTGCTTGTGTCTGGCCCCTGTTGGAGCGTCCAGGCACAGGACTTCTGCTGCTGCTGACTAAATGGCCTCCTTAATTGGATCATTTGAGTAGCCAGCACACCTGTGCAGGTAGGGCATGACATGATAGGCAGCTGCCTTGATAGCGGGTGGGTGCTGAATGTTCCTAATTGACAAAATAAGATTAATGCTTATGAAGAAATATAAAATCTCATCCCTTCCCCAATATCGCCCCACACCCCTACCCCTTAATTCCCTGGTTGAACTTGATGGACATATGTCTTTTTTCGACCGTACTAACTATGTAACTATGTAACATAACATGGGGGGGGGGGGGGGGGGGGTCTCCTGGCTGTTCACACAGGTGTGTCATTGCTGTACATTGACCATGCATTGCTTCTGTGGTATTGCAAAGGCAAAGACAAATGCTTCCAGCCATCCATTGCACTAATGGATTGGTCATCAGCTGGCTGTCTATGTCCCGCATCAATATAGACCAAAGTACAGAGGGTTAGGCTATGCTATTGTGCACCTACCTGATGCATCAGAAGGTGCGAGGCCCTTGCTAAATTCTGTGCACAGACTTTGAGATCTATGCTTTAGACTGTATCTAAACCTGCTCCAACATGGACTGACATTCTGGCCTACTTTCAGCCGATGCGACTTGTCTGTCGCTGAACAGTCGCTTTTTATGTATTCAGCACCTATGTATAATGTTGTAAAAATGCTCTAGAAGCTAAAGTCGCAGAAATGTCACACATATTTGGCCTGCAACTTTCTGTGCGACAAATTCAGACAGGAAAAATCAGTATAAATCCTTAGAAAATTATCCCCCAGTGTCTCCATCTGCTGGCGGTATTGAATAAGCATTGCTGCACTGATGGGGTATGCATTAGACGAAAAAAAAGAAGAAAAAGAAGAATAATACGCCCAGAAAAGAGGCGAAAAGGAGAAAAACGTAAAAAAACGTGAAAAAAAAGTAAGAGGAAGAGAAGGGAAAAAAAGGTGGAAATGGGTTTAAAAGTGATTTCGGCGGAGAAATATATATATATATATATATATATATATATATATATATATATATATATATATACGCGCACACACACACATAGATATAAACGTATTCTCCGTTGAGATATTGCAGCCGCTGCTGTGTCCAGGCCCAGGAGCCTTAGCACTGTGCTGTGATGTCACTCAATACCACTGACATCACTAGGTGTAAACAACATCTCTCCTTTGCTGTGTATGTGACTATGGAGCTGTTTGGTGATGTCGTCTATTACGGCCTTCATAGAAGCAACAGGAGATTGTTGCATCCATCTAGAACCCTCAGAACTACAGTGCTATGATGTCACTGACTTCCACAGGCCTTGCAGAGTGTAAACAACAACAACCCAGCTTTGTTGTGTATGTAACCATAGGGATTTGTGATGTCACCTAGAACCTTCACAGCAGCGACAGCTTTATGAGGAGCATCAGCACTGCTCTGCCTGAGCAGAACCATCACCGCCATAGGTTGTCAAATAACCCGGATTTAACCCACACAGGTAAGTCCAATGGGGTGCAGGCATGTCCTCTATGCTTACAGCTTCCCGTGGGTGTTGGTTTGATACCGTTTGGGGACAGCCAAGGAGGCATCTGCAGGCAACAAAGGTAGGTGTGTGCTTGTGTGTGTGTTTCCTATGCAGATCCTAAGCCCAGTGTCACATGCAAGTAGGAGGAGTAAGAAGGGTTCCTGGCAAATCCGGGTTATGGATTGCATTTAAAAAGGCCCCGTGGGAGTGCAATGGGCCCCTGTCTTGCTGCTTAGCAATAATGGTATGGGTTTAGGTTCTGCTGTGTGTACTGGTGGTTGACTGCCCCCCAGCCCAGAGTGTGCATGGAAAATTGTCTGGCAGCCTCCCTGACAGCAAGCAGTGATAGTGCCCATGAAGGGGACCTTGTTGGGCCCGCCCCTTTCACGGTTATCGCTTCTCGGCCTTTTGGCTAAGATCAAGTGTAGTATCTGTTCTTATCAGTTTAATATCTGATACGTCCCCTATCTGGGGACCATATATTAAATGGATTTTTGAGAACGGGGGCCGATTTCGAAGCTTGCTTCCGTCGCCCTATGCATTGACCCGATATGGCAGTATCTTCGGGTACAGTGCACCACCCCCTTACAGGGTTAAAAAGAAAGATTCCTACTTTCATTGCTACCTGCTTGCTGGCTAGCCAGCTAGCCAGCCCTGTGGGCCTTGCTGCAGCCAAAAAACAAAAGGTGGTGCTGCTGCTGCTTCTGCTGCTTCTGCTTCTGCTTGTGTCTGGCCCCTGTTGGAGCGTCCAGGCACAGGACTTCTGCTGCTGCTGACTAAATGGCCTCCTTAATTGGATCATTTGAGTAGCCAGCACACCTGTGCAGGTAGGGCATGACATGATAGGCAGCTGCCTTGATAGCGGGTGGGTGCTGAATGTTCCTAATTGACAAAATAAGATTAATGCTTATGAAGAAATATAAAATCTCATCCCTTCCCCAATATCGCGCCACACCCCTACCCCTTAATTCCCTGGTTGAACTTGATGGACATATGTCTTTTTTCGACCGTACTAACTATGTAACTATGTAACATAACATGGGGGGGGGGGGTCTCCTGGCTGTTCACACAGGTGTGTCATTGCTGTACATTGACCATGCATTGCTTCTGTGGTATTGCAAAGGCAAAGACAAATGCTTCCAGCCATCCATTGCACTAATGGATTGGTCATCAGCTGGCTGTCTATGTCCCGCATCAATATAGACCAAAGTACAGAGGGTTAGGCTATGCTATTGTGCACCTACCTGATGCATCAGAAGGTGCGAGGCCCTTGCTAAATTCTGTGCACAGACTTTGAGATCTATGCTTTAGACTGTATCTAAACCTGCTCCAACATGGACTGACATTCTGGCCTACTTTCAGCCGATGCGACTTGTCTGTCGCTGAACAGTCGCTTTTTATGTATTCAGCACCTATGTATAATGTTGTAAAAATGCTCTAGAAGCTAAAGTCGCAGAAATGTCACACATATTTGGCCTGCAACTTTCTGTGCGACAAATTCAGACAGGAAAAATCAGTATAAATCCTTAGAAAATTATCCCCCAGTGTCTCCATCTGCTGGCGGTATTGAATAAGCATTGCTGCACTGATGGGGTATGCATTAGACGAAAAAAAAGAAGAAAAAGAAGAATAATACGCCCAGAAAAGAGGCGAAAAGGAGAAAAACTTAAAAAAACGTGAAAAAAAAGTAAGAGGAAGAGAAGGGAAAAAAAGGTGGAAATGGGTTTAAAAGTGATTTCGGCGGAGAAATATATATATATATATATATATATATATATATATATATATATATATACGCGCACACACACACATAGATATAAACGTATTCTCCGTTGAGATATTGCAGCCGCTGCTGTGTCCAGGCCCAGGAGCCTTAGCACTGTGCTGTGATGTCACTCAATACCACTGACATCACTAGGTGTAAACAACATCTCTCCTTTGCTGTGTATGTGACTATGGAGCTGTTTGGTGATGTCGTCTATTACGGCCTTCATAGAAGCAACAGGAGATTGTTGCATCCATCTAGAACCCTCAGAACTACAGTGCTATGATGTCACTGACTTCCACAGGCCTTGCAGAGTGTAAACAACAACAACCCAGCTTTGTTGTGTATGTAACCATAGGGATTTGTGATGTCACCTAGAACCTTCACAGCAGCGACAGCTTTATGAGGAGCATCAGCACTGCTCTGCCTGAGCAGAACCATCACCGCCATAGGTTGTCAAATAACCCGGATTTAACCCACACAGGTAAGTCCAATGGGGTGCAGGCATGTCCTCTATGCTTACAGCTTCCCGTGGGTGTTGGTTTGATACCGTTTGGGGACAGCCAAGGAGGCATCTGCAGGCAACAAAGGTAGGTGTGTGCTTGTGTGTGTGTTTCCTATGCAGATCCTAAGCCCAGTGTCACATGCAAGTAGGAGGAGTAAGAAGGGTTCCTGGCAAATCCGGGTTATGGATTGCATTTAAAAAGGCCCCGTGGGAGTGCAATGGGCCCCTGTCTTGCTGCTTAGCAATAATGGTATGGGTTTAGGTTCTGCTGTGTGTACTGGTGGTTGACTGCCCCCCAGCCCAGAGTGTGCATGGAAAATTGTCTGGCAGCCTCCCTGACAGCAAGCAGTGATAGTGCCCATGAAGGGGACCTTGTTGGGCCCGCCCCTTTCACGGTTATCGCTTCTCGGCCTTTTGGCTAAGATCAAGTGTAGTATCTGTTCTTATCAGTTTAATATCTGATACGTCCCCTATCTGGGGACCATATATTAAATGGATTTTTGAGAACGGGGGCCGATTTCGAAGCTTGCTTCCGTCGCCCTATGCATTGACCCGATATGGCAGTATCTTCGGGTACAGTGCACCACCCCCTTACAGGGTTAAAAAGAAAGATTCCTACTTTCATTGCTACCTGCTTGCTGGCTAGCCAGCTAGCCAGCCCTGTGGGCCTTGCTGCTGCTGCTGCAGCCAAAAAACAAAAGGTGGTGCTGCTGCTGCTTCTGCTGCTTCTGCTTCTGCTTGTGTCTGGCCCCTGTTGGAGCGTCCAGGCACAGGACTTCTGCTGCTGCTGACTAAATGGCCTCCTTAATTGGATCATTTGAGTAGCCAGCACACCTGTGCAGGTAGGGCATGACATGATAGGCAGCTGCCTTGATAGCGGGTGGGTGCTGAATGTTCCTAATTGACAAAATAAGATTAATGCTTATGAAGAAATATAAAATCTCATCCCTTCCCCAATATCGCGCCACACCCCTACCCCTTAATTCCCTGGTTGAACTTGATGGACATATGTCTTTTTTCGACCGTACTAACTATGTAACTATGTAACATAACATGGGGGGGGGGGGGGTCTCCTGGCTGTTCACACAGGTGTGTCATTGCTGTACATTGACCATGCATTGCTTCTGTGGTATTGCAAAGGCAAAGACAAATGCTTCCAGCCATCCATTGCACTAATGGATTGGTCATCAGCTGGCTGTCTATGTCCCGCATCAATATAGACCAAAGTACAGAGGGTTAGGCTATGCTATTGTGCACCTACCTGATGCATCAGAAGGTGCGAGGCCCTTGCTAAATTCTGTGCACAGACTTTGAGATCTATGCTTTAGACTGTATCTAAACCTGCTCCAACATGGACTGACATTCTGGCCTACTTTCAGCCGATGCGACTTGTCTGTCGCTGAACAGTCGCTTTTTATGTATTCAGCACCTATGTATAATGTTGTAAAAATGCTCTAGAAGCTAAAGTCGCAGAAATGTCACACATATTTGGCCTGCAACTTTCTGTGCGACAAATTCAGACAGGAAAAATCAGTATAAATCCTTAGAAAATTATCCCCCAGTGTCTCCATCTGCTGGCGGTATTGAATAAGCATTGCTGCACTGATGGGGTATGCATTAGACGAAAAAAAAGAAGAAAAAGAAGAATAATACGCCCAGAAAAGAGGCGAAAAGGAGAAAAACGTAAAAAAACGTGAAAAAAAAGTAAGAGGAAGAGAAGGGAAAAAAAGGTGGAAATGGGTTTAAAAGTGATTTCGGCGGAGAAATATATATATATATATATATATATATATATATATATATATATATATATATATACGCGCACACACACACATAGATATAAACGTATTCTCCGTTGAGATATTGCAGCCGCTGCTGTGTCCAGGCCCAGGAGCCTTAGCACTGTGCTGTGATGTCACTCAATACCACTGACATCACTAGGTGTAAACAACATCTCTCCTTTGCTGTGTATGTGACTATGGAGCTGTTTGGTGATGTCGTCTATTACGGCCTTCATAGAAGCAACAGGAGATTGTTGCATCCATCTAGAACCCTCAGAACTACAGTGCTATGATGTCACTCACTTCCACAGGCCTTGCAGAGTGTAAACAACAACAACCCAGCTTTGTTGTGTATGTAACCATAGGGATTTGTGATGTCACCTAGAACCTTCACAGCAGCGACAGCTTTATGAGGAGCATCAGCACTGCTCTGCCTGAGCAGAACCATCACCGCCATAGGTTGTCAAATAACCCGGATTTAACCCACACAGGTAAGTCCAATGGGGTGCAGGCATGTCCTCTATGCTTACAGCTTCCCGTGGGTGTTGGTTTGATACCGTTTGGGGACAGCCAAGGAGGCATCTGCAGGCAACAAAGGTAGGTGTGTGCTTGTGTGTGTGTTTCCTATGCAGATCCTAAGCCCAGTGTCACATGCAAGTAGGAGGAGTAAGAAGGGTTCCTGGCAAATCCGGGTTATGGATTGCATTTAAAAAGGCCCCGTGGGAGTGCAATGGGCCCCTGTCTTGCTGCTTAGCAATAATGGTATGGGTTTAGGTTCTGCTGTGTGTACTGGTGGTTGACTGCCCCCCAGCCCAGAGTGTGCATGGAAAATTGTCTGGCAGCCTCCCTGACAGCAAGCAGTGATAGTGCCCATGAAGGGGACCTTGTTGGGCCCGCCCCTTTCACGGTTATCGCTTCTCGGCCTTTTGGCTAAGATCAAGTGTAGTATCTGTTCTTATCAGTTTAATATCTGATACGTCCCCTATCTGGGGACCATATATTAAATGGATTTTTGAGAACGGGGGCCGATTTCGAAGCTTGCTTCCGTCGCCCTATGCATTGACCCGATATGGCAGTATCTTCGGGTACAGTGCACCACCCCCTTACAGGGTTAAAAAGAAAGATTCCTACTTTCATTGCTACCTGCTTGCTGGCTAGCCAGCTAGCCAGCCCTGTGGGCCTTGCTGCTGCTGCAGCCAAAAAACAAAAGGTGGTGCTGCTGCTGCTTCTGCTGCTTCTGCTTCTGCTTGTGTCTGGCCCCTGTTGGAGCGTCCAGGCACAGGACTTCTGCTGCTGCTGACTAAATGGCCTCCTTAATTGGATCATTTGAGTAGCCAGCACACCTGTGCAGGTAGGGCATGACATGATAGGCAGCTGCCTTGATAGCGGGTGGGTGCTGAATGTTCCTAATTGACAAAATAAGATTAATGCTTATGAAGAAATATAAAATCTCATCCCTTCCCCAATATCGCGCCACACCCCTACCCCTTAATTCCCTGGTTGAACTTGATGGACATATGTCTTTTTTCGACCGTACTAACTATGTAACTATGTAACATAACATGGGGGGGGGGGGGGGGGGTCTCCTGGCTGTTCACACAGGTGTGTCATTGCTGTACATTGACCATGCATTGCTTCTGTGGTATTGCAAAGGCAAAGACAAATGCTTCCAGCCATCCATTGCACTAATGGATTGGTCATCAGCTGGCTGTCTATGTCCCGCATCAATATAGACCAAAGTACAGAGGGTTAGGCTATGCTATTGTGCACCTACCTGATGCATCAGAAGGTGCGAGGCCCTTGCTAAATTCTGTGCACAGACTTTGAGATCTATGCTTTAGACTGTATCTAAACCTGCTCCAACATGGACTGACATTCTGGCCTACTTTCAGCCGATGCGACTTGTCTGTCGCTGAACAGTCGCTTTTTATGTATTCAGCACCTATGTATAATGTTGTAAAAATGCTCTAGAAGCTAAAGTCGCAGAAATGTCACACATATTTGGCCTGCAACTTTCTGTGCGACAAATTCAGACAGGAAAAATCAGTATAAATCCTTAGAAAATTATCCCCCAGTGTCTCCATCTGCTGGCGGTATTGAATAAGCATTGCTGCACTGATGGGGTATGCATTAGACGAAAAAAAAGAAGAAAAAGAAGAATAATACGCCCAGAAAAGAGGCGAAAAGGAGAAAAACGTAAAAAAACGTGAAAAAAAAGTAAGAGGAAGAGAAGGGAAAAAAAGGTGGAAATGGGTTTAAAAGTGATTTCGGCGGAGAAATATATATATATATATATATATATATATATATATATATATATATATATATATATATACGCGCACACACACACATAGATATAAACGTATTCTCCGTTGAGATATTGCAGCCGCTGCTGTGTCCAGGCCCAGGAGCCTTAGCACTGTGCTGTGATGTCACTCAATACCACTGACATCACTAGGTGTAAACAACATCTCTCCTTTGCTGTGTATGTGACTATGGAGCTGTTTGGTGATGTCGTCTATTACGGCCTTCATAGAAGCAACAGGAGATTGTTGCATCCATCTAGAACCCTCAGAACTACAGTGCTATGATGTCACTCACTTCCACAGGCCTTGCAGAGTGTAAACAACAACAACCCAGCTTTGTTGTGTATGTAACCATAGGGATTTGTGATGTCACCTAGAACCTTCACAGCAGCGACAGCTTTATGAGGAGCATCAGCACTGCTCTGCCTGAGCAGAACCATCACCGCCATAGGTTGTCAAATAACCCGGATTTAACCCACACAGGTAAGTCCAATGGGGTGCAGGCATGTCCTCTATGCTTACAGCTTCCCGTGGGTGTTGGTTTGATACCGTTTGGGGACAGCCAAGGAGGCATCTGCAGGCAACAAAGGTAGGTGTGTGCTTGTGTGTGTGTTTCCTATGCAGATCCTAAGCCCAGTGTCACATGCAAGTAGGAGGAGTAAGAAGGGTTCCTGGCAAATCCGGGTTATGGATTGCATTTAAAAAGGCCCCGTGGGAGTGCAATGGGCCCCTGTCTTGCTGCTTAGCAATAATGGTATGGGTTTAGGTTCTGCTGTGTGTACTGGTGGTTGACTGCCCCCCAGCCCAGAGTGTGCATGGAAAATTGTCTGGCAGCCTCCCTGACAGCAAGCAGTGATAGTGCCCATGAAGGGGACCTTGTTGGTTCCGCCCCTTTCACGGTTATCGCTTCTCGGCCTTTTGGCTAAGATCAAGTGTAGTATCTGTTCTTATCAGTTTAATATCTGATACGTCCCCTATCTGGGGACCATATATTAAATGGATTTTTGAGAACGGGGGCCGATTTCGAAGCTTGCTTCCGTCGCCCTATGCATTGACCCGATATGGCAGTATCTTCGGGTACAGTGCACCACCCCCTTACAGGGTTAAAAAGAAAGATTCCTACTTTCATTGCTACCTGCTTGCTGGCTAGCCAGCTAGCCAGCCCTGTGGGCCTTGCTGCTGCTGCTGCAGCCAAAAAACAAAAGGTGGTGCTGCTGCTGCTTCTGCTGCTTCTGCTTCTGCTTGTGTCTGGCCCCTGTTGGAGCGTCCAGGCACAGGACTTCTGCTGCTGCTGACTAAATGGCCTCCTTAATTGGATCATTTGAGTCAGCACACCTGTGCAGGTAGGGCATGACATGATAGGCAGCTGCCTTGATAGCGGGTGGGTGCTGAATGTCCCTAATTGACAAAATAAGATTAATGCTTATGAAGAAATATAAAATCTCATCCCTTCCCCAATATCGCCCCACACCCCTACCCCTTAATTCCCTGGTTGAACTTGATGGACATATGTCTTTTTTCGACCGTACTAACTATGTAACTATGTAACATAACATGGGGGGGGGGGGGGTCTCCTGGCTGTTCACACAGGTGTGTCATTGCTGTACATTGACCATGCATTGCTTCTGTGGTATTGCAAAGGCAAAGACAAATGCTTCCAGCCATCCATTGCACTAATGGATTGGTCATCAGCTGGCTGTCTATGTCCCGCATCAATATAGACCAAAGTACAGAGGGTTAGGCTATGCTATTGTGCACCTACCTGATGCATCAGAAGGTGCGAGGCCCTTGCTAAATTCTGTGCACAGACTTTGAGATCTATGCTTTAGACTGTATCTAAACCTGCTCCAACATGGACTGACATTCTGGCCTACTTTCAGCCGATGCGACTTGTCTGTCGCTGAACAGTCGCTTTTTATGTATTCAGCACCTATGTATAATGTTGTAAAAATGCTCTAGAAGCTAAAGTCGCAGAAATGTCACACATATTTGGCCTGCAACTTTCTGTGCGACAAATTCAGACAGGAAAAATCAGTATAAATCCTTAGAAAATTATCCCCCAGTGTCTCCATCTGCTGGCGGTATTGAATAAGCATTGCTGCACTGATGGGGTATGCATTAGACGAAAAAAAAGAAGAAAAAGAAGAATAATACGCCCAGAAAAGAGGCGAAAAGGAGAAAAACGTAAAAAAACGTGAAAAAAAAGTAAGAGGAAGAGAAGGGAAAAAAAGGTGGAAATGGGTTTAAAAGTGATTTCGGCGGAGAAATATATATATATATATATATATATATATATATATATATATATATATATATATACGCGCACACACACACATAGATATAAACGTATTCTCCGTTGAGATATTGCAGCCGCTGCTGTGTCCAGGCCCAGGAGCCTTAGCACTGTGCTGTGATGTCACTCAATACCACTGACATCACTAGGTGTAAACAACATCTCTCCTTTGCTGTGTATGTGACTATGGAGCTGTTTGGTGATGTCGTCTATTACGGCCTTCATAGAAGCAACAGGAGATTGTTGCATCCATCTAGAACCCTCAGAACTACAGTGCTATGATGTCACTCACTTCCACAGGCCTTGCAGAGTGTAAACAACAACAACCCAGCTTTGTTGTGTATGTAACCATAGGGATTTGTGATGTCACCTAGAACCTTCACAGCAGCGACAGCTTTATGAGGAGCATCAGCACTGCTCTGCCTGAGCAGAACCATCACCGCCATAGGTTGTCAAATAACCCGGATTTAACCCACACAGGTAAGTCCAATGGGGTGCAGGCATGTCCTCTATGCTTACAGCTTCCCGTGGGTGTTGGTTTGATACCGTTTGGGGACAGCCAAGGAGGCATCTGCAGGCAACAAAGGTAGGTGTGTGCTTGTGTGTGTGTTTCCTATGCAGATCCTAAGCCCAGTGTCACATGCAAGTAGGAGGAGTAAGAAGGGTTCCTGGCAAATCCGGGTTATGGATTGCATTTAAAAAGGCCCCGTGGGAGTGCAATGGGCCCCTGTCTTGCTGCTTAGCAATAATGGTATGGGTTTAGGTTCTGCTGTGTGTACTGGTGGTTGACTGCCCCCCAGCCCAGAGTGTGCATGGAAAATTGTCTGGCAGCCTCCCTGACAGCAAGCAGTGATAGTGCCCATGAAGGGGACCTTGTTGGGCCCGCCCCTTTCACGGTTATCGCTTCTCGGCCTTTTGGCTAAGATCAAGTGTAGTATCTGTTCTTATCAGTTTAATATCTGATACGTCCCCTATCTGGGGACCATATATTAAATGGATTTTTGAGAACGGGGGCCGATTTCGAAGCTTGCTTCCGTCGCCCTATGCATTGACCCGATATGGCAGTATCTTCGGGTACAGTGCACCACCCCCTTACAGGGTTAAAAAGAAAGATTCCTACTTTCATTGCTACCTGCTTGCTGGCTAGCCAGCTAGCCAGCCCTGTGGGCCTTGCTGCTGCTGCAGCCAAAAAACAAAAGGTGGTGCTGCTGCTGCTTCTGCTGCTTCTGCTTCTGCTTGTGTCTGGCCCCTGTTGGAGCGTCCAGGCACAGGACTTCTGCTGCTGCTGACTAAATGGCCTCCTTAATTGGATCATTTGAGTAGCCAGCACACCTGTGCAGGTAGGGCATGACATGATAGGCAGCTGCCTTGATAGCGGGTGGGTGCTGAATGTTCCTAATTGACAAAATAAGATTAATGCTTATGAAGAAATATAAAATCTCATCCCTTCCCCAATATCGCGCCACACCCCTACCCCTTAATTCCCTGGTTGAACTTGATGGACATATGTCTTTTTTCGACCGTACTAACTATGTAACTATGTAACATAACATGGGGGGGGGGGGGGGTCTCCTGGCTGTTCACACAGGTGTGTCATTGCTGTACATTGACCATGCATTGTGCTTCTGTGGTATTGCAAAGGCAAAGACAAATGCTTCCAGCCATCCATTGCACTAATGGATTGGTCATCAGCTGGCTGTCTATGTCCCGCATCAATATAGACCAAAGTACAGAGGGTTAGGCTATGCTATTGTGCACCTACCTGATGCATCAGAAGGTGCGAGGCCCTTGCTAAATTCTGTGCACAGACTTTGAGATCTATGCTTTAGACTGTATCTAAACCTGCTCCAACATGGACTGACATTCTGGCCTACTTTCAGCCGATGCGACTTGTCTGTCGCTGAACAGTCGCTTTTTATGTATTCAGCACCTATGTATAATGTTGTAAAAATGCTCTAGAAGCTAAAGTCGCAGAAATGTCACACATATTTGGCCTGCAACTTTCTGTGCGACAAATTCAGACAGGAAAAATCAGTATAAATCCTTAGAAAATTATCCCCCAGTGTCTCCATCTGCTGGCGGTATTGAATAAGCATTGCTGCACTGATGGGGTATGCATTAGACGAAAAAAAAGAAGAAAAAGAAGAATAATACGCCCAGAAAAGAGGCGAAAAGGAGAAAAACGTAAAAAAACGTGAAAAAAAAGTAAGAGGAAGAGAAGGGAAAAAAAGGTGGAAATGGGTTTAAAAGTGATTTCGGCGGAGAAATATATATATATATATATATATATATATACGCGCACACACACACATAGATATAAACGTATTCTCCGTTGAGATATTGCAGCCGCTGCTGTGTCCAGGCCCAGGAGCCTTAGCACTGTGCTGTGATGTCACTCAATACCACTGACATCACTAGGTGTAAACAACATCTCTCCTTTGCTGTGTATGTGACTATGGAGCTGTTTGGTGATGTCGTCTATTACGGCCTTCATAGAAGCAACAGGAGATTGTTGCATCCATCTAGAACCCTCAGAACTACAGTGCTATGATGTCACTCACTTCCACAGGCCTTGCAGAGTGTAAACAACAACAACCCAGCTTTGTTGTGTATGTAACCATAGGGATTTGTGATGTCACCTAGAACCTTCACAGCAGCGACAGCTTTATGAGGAGCATCAGCACTGCTCTGCCTGAGCAGAACCATCACCGCCATAGGTTGTCAAATAACCCGGATTTAACCCACACAGGTAAGTCCAATGGGGTGCAGGCATGTCCTCTATGCTTACAGCTTCCCGTGGGTGTTGGTTTGATACCGTTTGGGGACAGCCAAGGAGGCATCTGCAGGCAACAAAGGTAGGTGTGTGCTTGTGTGTGTGTTTCCTATGCAGATCCTAAGCCCAGTGTCACATGCAAGTAGGAGGAGTAAGAAGGGTTCCTGGCAAATCCGGGTTATGGATTGCATTTAAAAAGGCCCCGTGGGAGTGCAATGGGCCCCTGTCTTGCTGCTTAGCAATAATGGTATGGGTTTAGGTTCTGCTGTGTGTACTGGTGGTTGACTGCCCCCCAGCCCAGAGTGTGCATGGAAAATTGTCTGGCAGCCTCCCTGACAGCAAGCAGTGATAGTGCCCATGAAGGGGACCTTGTTGGGCCCGCCCCTTTCACGGTTATCGCTTCTCGGCCTTTTGGCTAAGATCAAGTGTAGTATCTGTTCTTATCAGTTTAATATCTGATACGTCCCCTATCTGGGGACCATATATTAAATGGATTTTTGAGAACGGGGGCCGATTTCGAAGCTTGCTTCCGTCGCCCTATGCATTGACCCGATATGGCAGTATCTTCGGGTACAGTGCACCACCCCCTTACAGGGTTAAAAAGAAAGATTCCTACTTTCATTGCTACCTGCTTGCTGGCTAGCCAGCTAGCCAGCCCTGTGGGCCTTGCTGCTGCTGCAGCCAAAAAACAAAAGGTGGTGCTGCTGCTGCTTCTGCTGCTTCTGCTTCTGCTTGTGTCTGGCCCCTGTTGGAGCGTCCAGGCACAGGACTTCTGCTGCTGCTGACTAAATGGCCTCCTTAATTGGATCATTTGAGTAGCCAGCACACCTGTGCAGGTAGGGCATGACATGATAGGCAGCTGCCTTGATAGCGGGTGGGTGCTGAATGTTCCTAATTGACAAAATAAGATTAATGCTTATGAAGAAATATAAAATCTCATCCCTTCCCCAATATCGCGCCACACCCCTACCCCTTAATTCCCTGGTTGAACTTGATGGACATATGTCTTTTTTCGACCGTACTAACTATGTAACTATGTAACATAACATGGGGGGGGGGGGGGGGGGTCTCCTGGCTGTTCACACAGGTGTGTCATTGCTGTACATTGACCATGCATTGCTTCTGTGGTATTGCAAAGGCAAAGACAAATGCTTCCAGCCATCCATTGCACTAATGGATTGGTCATCAGCTGGCTGTCTATGTCCCGCATCAATATAGACCAAAGTACAGAGGGTTAGGCTATGCTATTGTGCACCTACCTGATGCATCAGAAGGTGCGAGGCCCTTGCTAAATTCTGTGCACAGACTTTGAGATCTATGCTTTAGACTGTATCTAAACCTGCTCCAACATGGACTGACATTCTGGCCTACTTTCAGCCGATGCGACTTGTCTGTCGCTGAACAGTCGCTTTTTATGTATTCAGCACCTATGTATAATGTTGTAAAAATGCTCTAGAAGCTAAAGTCGCAGAAATGTCACACATATTTGGCCTGCAACTTTCTGTGCGACAAATTCAGACAGGAAAAATCAGTATAAATCCTTAGAAAATTATCCCCCAGTGTCTCCATCTGCTGGCGGTATTGAATAAGCATTGCTGCACTGATGGGGTATGCATTAGACGAAAAAAAAGAAGAAAAAGAAGAATAATACGCCCAGAAAAGAGGCGAAAAGGAGAAAAACGTAAAAAAACGTGAAAAAAAAGTAAGAGGAAGAGAAGGGAAAAAAAGGTGGAAATGGGTTTAAAAGTGATTTCGGCGGAGAAATATATATATATATATATATATATATATATATATATACGCGCACACACACACATAGATATAAACGTATTCTCCGTTGAGATATTGCAGCCGCTGCTGTGTCCAGGCCCAGGAGCCTTAGCACTGTGCTGTGATGTCACTCAATACCACTGACATCACTAGTTGTAAACAACATCTCTCCTTTGCTGTGTATGTGACTATGGAGCTGTTTGGTGATGTCGTCTATTACGGCCTTCATAGAAGCAACAGGAGATTGTTGCATCCATCTAGAACCCTCAGAACTACAGTGCTATGATGTCACTCACTTCCACAGGCCTTGCAGAGTGTAAACAACAACAACCCAGCTTTGTTGTGTATGTAACCATAGGGATTTGTGATGTCACCTAGAACCTTCACAGCAGCGACAGCTTTATGAGGAGCATCAGCACTGCTCTGCCTGAGCAGAACCATCACCGCCATAGGTTGTCAAATAACCCGGATTTAACCCACACAGGTAAGTCCAATGGGGTGCAGGCATGTCCTCTATGCTTACAGCTTCCCGTGGGTGTTGGTTTGATACCGTTTGGGGACAGCCAAGGAGGCATCTGCAGGCAACAAAGGTAGGTGTGTGCTTGTGTGTGTGTTTCCTATGCAGATCCTAAGCCCAGTGTCACATGCAAGTAGGAGGAGTAAGAAGGGTTCCTGGCAAATCCGGGTTATGGATTGCATTTAAAAAGGCCCCGTGGGAGTGCAATGGGCCCCTGTCTTGCTGCTTAGCAATAATGGTATGGGTTTAGGTTCTGCTGTGTGTACTGGTGGTTGACTGCCCCCCAGCCCAGAGTGTGCATGGAAAATTGTCTGGCAGCCTCCCTGACAGCAAGCAGTGATAGTGCCCATGAAGGGGACCTTGTTGGTTCCGCCCCTTTCACGGTTATCGCTTCTCGGCCTTTTGGCTAAGATCAAGTGTAGTATCTGTTCTTATCAGTTTAATATCTGATACGTCCCCTATCTGGGGACCATATATTAAATGGATTTTTGAGAACGGGGGCCGATTTCGAAGCTTGCTTCCGTCGCCCTATGCATTGACCCGATATGGCAGTATCTTCGGGTACAGTGCACCACCCCCTTACAGGGTTAAAAAGAAAGATTCCTACTTTCATTGCTACCTGCTTGCTGGCTAGCCAGCTAGCCAGCCCTGTGGGCCTTGCTGCTGCTGCTGCAGCCAAAAAACAAAAGGTGGTGCTGCTGCTGCTTCTGCTGCTTCTGCTTCTGCTTGTGTCTGGCCCCTGTTGGAGCGTCCAGGCACAGGACTTCTGCTGCTGCTGACTAAATGGCCTCCTTAATTGGATCATTTGAGTAGCCAGCACACCTGTGCAGGTAGGGCATGACATGATAGGCAGCTGCCTTGATAGCGGGTGGGTGCTGAATGTTCCTAATTGACAAAATAAGATTAATGCTTATGAAGAAATATAAAATCTCATCCCTTCCCCAATATCGCGCCACACCCCTACCCCTTAATTCCCTGGTTGAACTTGATGGACATATGTCTTTTTTCGACCGTACTAACTATGTAACTATGTAACATAACATGGGGGGGGGGGGGTCTCCTGGCTGTTCACACAGGTGTGTCATTGCTGTACATTGACCATGCATTGCTTCTGTGGTATTGCAAAGGCAAAGACAAATGCTTCCAGCCATCCATTGCACTAATGGATTGGTCATCAGCTGGCTGTCTATGTCCCGCATCAATATAGACCAAAGTACAGAGGGTTAGGCTATGCTATTGTGCACCTACCTGATGCATCAGAAGGTGCGAGGCCCTTGCTAAATTCTGTGCACAGACTTTGAGATCTATGCTTTAGACTGTATCTAAACCTGCTCCAACATGGACTGACATTCTGGCCTACTTTCAGCCGATGCGACTTGTCTGTCGCTGAACAGTCGCTTTTTATGTATTCAGCACCTATGTATAATGTTGTAAAAATGCTCTAGAAGCTAAAGTCGCAGAAATGTCACACATATTTGGCCTGCAACTTTCTGTGCGACAAATTCAGACAGGAAAAATCAGTATAAATCCTTAGAAAATTATCCCCCAGTGTCTCCATCTGCTGGCGGTATTGAATAAGCATTGCTGCACTGATGGGGTATGCATTAGACGAAAAAAAAGAAGAAAAAGAAGAATAATACGCCCAGAAAAGAGGCGAAAAGGAGAAAAACGTAAAAAAACGTGAAAAAAAGTAAGAGGAAGAGAAGGGAAAAAAAGGTGGAAATGGGTTTAAAAGTGATTTCGGCGGAGAAATATATATATATATATATATATATATATATATATATATATATATATACGCGCACACACACACATAGATATAAACGTATTCTCCGTTGAGATATTGCAGCCGCTGCTGTGTCCAGGCCCAGGAGCCTTAGCACTGTGCTGTGATGTCACTCAATACCACTGACATCACTAGGTGTAAACAACATCTCTCCTTTGCTGTGTATGTGACTATGGAGCTGTTTGGTGATGTCGTCTATTACGGCCTTCATAGAAGCAACAGGAGATTGTTGCATCCATCTAGAACCCTCAGAACTACAGTGCTATGATGTCACTCACTTCCACAGGCCTTGCAGAGTGTAAACAACAACAACCCAGCTTTGTTGTGTATGTAACCATAGGGATTTGTGATGTCACCTAGAACCTTCACAGCAGCGACAGCTTTATGAGGAGCATCAGCACTGCTCTGCCTGAGCAGAACCATCACCGCCATAGGTTGTCAAATAACCCGGATTTAACCCACACAGGTAAGTCCAATGGGGTGCAGGCATGTCCTCTATGCTTACAGCTTCCCGTGGGTGTTGGTTTGATACCGTTTGGGGACAGCCAAGGAGGCATCTGCAGGCAACAAAGGTAGGTGTGTGCTTGTGTGTGTGTTTCCTATGCAGATCCTAAGCCCAGTGTCACATGCAAGTAGGAGGAGTAAGAAGGGTTCCTGGCAAATCCGGGTTATGGATTGCATTTAAAAAGGCCCCGTGGGAGTGCAATGGGCCCCTGTCTTGCTGCTTAGCAATAATGGTATGGGTTTAGGTTCTGCTGTGTGTACTGGTGGTTGACTGCCCCCCAGCCCAGAGTGTGCATGGAAAATTGTCTGGCAGCCTCCCTGACAGCAAGCAGTGATAGTGCCCATGAAGGGGACCTTGTTGGGCCCGCCCCTTTCACGGTTATCGCTTCTCGGCCTTTTGGCTAAGATCAAGTGTAGTATCTGTTCTTATCAGTTTAATATCTGATACGTCCCCTATCTGGGGACCATATATTAAATGGATTTTTGAGAACGGGGGCCGATTTCGAAGCTTGCTTCCGTCGCCCTATGCATTGACCCGATATGGCAGTATCTTCGGGTACAGTGCACCACCCCCTTACAGGGTTAAAAAGAAAGATTCCTACTTTCATTGCTACCTGCTTGCTGGCTAGCCAGCTAGCCAGCCCTGTGGGCCTTGCTGCTGCTGCAGCCAAAAAACAAAAGGTGGTGCTGCTGCTGCTTCTGCTGCTTCTGCTTCTGCTTGTGTCTGGCCCCTGTTGGAGCGTCCAGGCACAGGACTTCTGCTGCTGCTGACTAAATGGCCTCCTTAATTGGATCATTTGAGTAGCCAGCACACCTGTGCAGGTAGGGCATGACATGATAGGCAGCTGCCTTGATAGCGGGTGGGTGCTGAATGTTCCTAATTGACAAAATAAGATTAATGCTTATGAAGAAATATAAAATCTCATCCCTTCCCCAATATCGCGCCACACCCCTACCCCTTAATTCCCTGGTTGAACTTGATGGACATATGTCTTTTTTCGACCGTACTAACTATGTAACTATGTAACATAACATGGGGGGGGGGGGGGGGGTCTCCTGGCTGTTCACACAGGTGTGTCATTGCTGTACATTGACCATGCATTGCTTCTGTGGTATTGCAAAGGCAAAGACAAATGCTTCCAGCCATCCATTGCACTAATGGATTGGTCATCAGCTGGCTGTCTATGTCCCGCATCAATATAGACCAAAGTACAGAGGGTTAGGCTATGCTATTGTGCACCTACCTGATGCATCAGAAGGTGCGAGGCCCTTGCTAAATTCTGTGCACAGACTTTGAGATCTATGCTTTAGACTGTATCTAAACCTGCTCCAACATGGACTGACATTCTGGCCTACTTTCAGCCGATGCGACTTGTCTGTCGCTGAACAGTCGCTTTTTATGTATTCAGCACCTATGTATAATGTTGTAAAAATGCTCTAGAAGCTAAAGTCGCAGAAATGTCACACATATTTGGCCTGCAACTTTCTGTGCGACAAATTCAGACAGGAAAAATCAGTATAAATCCTTAGAAAATTATCCCCCAGTGTCTCCATCTGCTGGCGGTATTGAATAAGCATTGCTGCACTGATGGGGTATGCATTAGACGAAAAAAAAGAAGAAAAAGAAGAATAATACGCCCAGAAAAGAGGCGAAAAGGAGAAAAACGTAAAAAAACGTGAAAAAAAAGTAAGAGGAAGAGAAGGGAAAAAAAGGTGGAAATGGGTTTAAAAGTGATTTCGGCGGAGAAATATATATATACATATATATATATATATATATATATATATATATATATATATATATATACGCGCACACACACACATAGATATAAACGTATTCTCCGTTGAGATATTGCAGCCGCTGCTGTGTCCAGGCCCAGGAGCCTTAGCACTGTGCTGTGATGTCACTCAATACCACTGACATCACTAGGTGTAAACAACATCTCTCCTTTGCTGTGTATGTGACTATGGAGCTGTTTGGTGATGTCGTCTATTACGGCCTTCATAGAAGCAACAGGAGATTGTTGCATCCATCTAGAACCCTCAGAACTACAGTGCTATGATGTCACTCACTTCCACAGGCCTTGCAGAGTGTAAACAACAACAACCCAGCTTTGTTGTGTATGTAACCATAGGGATTTGTGATGTCACCTAGAACCTTCACAGCAGCGACAGCTTTATGAGGAGCATCAGCACTGCTCTGCCTGAGCAGAACCATCACCGCCATAGGTTGTCAAATAACCCGGATTTAACCCACACAGGTAAGTCCAATGGGGTGCAGGCATGTCCTCTATGCTTACAGCTTCCCGTGGGTGTTGGTTTGATACCGTTTGGGGACAGCCAAGGAGGCATCTGCAGGCAACAAAGGTAGGTGTGTGCTTGTGTGTGTGTTTCCTATGCAGATCCTAAGCCCAGTGTCACATGCAAGTAGGAGGAGTAAGAAGGGTTCCTGGCAAATCCGGGTTATGGATTGCATTTAAAAAGGCCCCGTGGGAGTGCAATGGGCCCCTGTCTTGCTGCTTAGCAATAATGGTATGGGTTTAGGTTCTGCTGTGTGTACTGGTGGTTGACTGCCCCCCAGCCCAGAGTGTGCATGGAAAATTGTCTGGCAGCCTCCCTGACAGCAAGCAGTGATAGTGCCCATGAAGGGGACCTTGTTGGGCCCGCCCCTTTCACGGTTATCGCTTCTCGGCCTTTTGGCTAAGATCAAGTGTAGTATCTGTTCTTATCAGTTTAATATCTGATACGTCCCCTATCTGGGGACCATATATTAAATGGATTTTTGAGAACGGGGGCCGATTTCGAAGCTTGCTTCCGTCGCCCTATGCATTGACCCGATATGGCAGTATCTTCGGGTACAGTGCACCACCCCCTTACAGGGTTAAAAAGAAAGATTCCTACTTTCATTGCTACCTGCTTGCTGGCTAGCCAGCTAGCCAGCCCTGTGGGCCTTGCTGCTGCTGCAGCCAAAAAACAAAAGGTGGTGCTGCTGCTGCTTCTGCTGCTTCTGCTTCTGCTTGTGTCTGGCCCCTGTTGGAGCGTCCAGGCACAGGACTTCTGCTGCTGCTGACTAAATGGCCTCCTTAATTGGATCATTTGAGTAGCCAGCACACCTGTGCAGGTAGGGCATGACATGATAGGCAGCTGCCTTGATAGCGGGTGGGTGCTGAATGTTCCTAATTGACAAAATAAGATTAATGCTTATGAAGAAATATAAAATCTCATCCCTTCCCCAATATCGCGCCACACCCCTACCCCTTAATTCCCTGGTTGAACTTGATGGACATATGTCTTTTTTCGACCGTACTAACTATGTAACTATGTAACATAACATGGGGGGGGGGTCTCCTGGCTGTTCACACAGGTGTGTCATTGCTGTACATTGACCATGCATTGCTTCTGTGGTATTGCAAAGGCAAAGACAAATGCTTCCAGCCATCCATTGCACTAATGGATTGGTCATCAGCTGGCTGTCTATGTCCCGCATCAATATAGACCAAAGTACAGAGGGTTAGGCTATGCTATTGTGCACCTACCTGATGCATCAGAAGGTGCGAGGCCCTTGCTAAATTCTGTGCACAGACTTTGAGATCTATGCTTTAGACTGTATCTAAACCTGCTCCAACATGGACTGACATTCTGGCCTACTTTCAGCCGATGCGACTTGTCTGTCGCTGAACAGTCGCTTTTTATGTATTCAGCACCTATGTATAATGTTGTAAAAATGCTCTAGAAGCTAAAGTCGCAGAAATGTCACACATATTTGGCCTGCAACTTTCTGTGCGACAAATTCAGACAGGAAAAATCAGTATAAATCCTTAGAAAATTATCCCCCAGTGTCTCCATCTGCTGGCGGTATTGAATAAGCATTGCTGCACTGATGGGGTATGCATTAGACGAAAAAAAAGAAGAAAAAGAAGAATAATACGCCCAGAAAAGAGGCGAAAAGGAGAAAAACGTAAAAAAACGTGAAAAAAAAGTAAGAGGAAGAGAAGGGAAAAAAAGGTGGAAATGGGTTTAAAAGTGATTTCGGCGGAGAAATATATATATATATATATATATATATATATACGCGCACACACACACATAGATATAAACGTATTCTCCGTTGAGATATTGCAGCCGCTGCTGTGTCCAGGCCCAGGAGCCTTAGCACTGTGCTGTGATGTCACTCAATACCACTGACATCACTAGGTGTAAACAACATCTCTCCTTTGCTGTGTATGTGACTATGGAGCTGTTTGGTGATGTCGTCTATTACGGCCTTCATAGAAGCAACAGGAGATTGTTGCATCCATCTAGAACCCTCAGAACTACAGTGCTATGATGTCACTCACTTCCACAGGCCTTGCAGAGTGTAAACAACAACCCAGCTTTGTTGTGTATGTAACCATAGGGATTTGTGATGTCACCTAGAACCTTCACAGCAGCGACAGCTTTATGAGGAGCATCAGCACTGCTCTGCCTGAGCAGAACCATCACCGCCATAGGTTGTCAAATAACCCGGATTTAACCCACACAGGTAAGTCCAATGGGGTGCAGGCATGTCCTCTATGCTTACAGCTTCCCCTGGGTGTTGGTTTGATACCGTTTGGGGACAGCCAAGGAGGCATCTGCAGGCAACAAAGGTAGGTGTGTGCTTGTGTGTGTGTTTCCTATGCAGATCCTAAGCCCAGTGTCACATGCAAGTAGGAGGAGTAAGAAGGGTTCCTGGCAAATCCGGGTTATGGATTGCATTTAAAAAGGCCCCGTGGGAGTGCAATGGGCCCCTGTCTTGCTGCTTAGCAATAATGGTATGGGTTTAGGTTCTGCTGTGTGTACTGGTGGTTGACTGCCCCCCAGCCCAGAGTGTGCATGGAAAATTGTCTGGCAGCCTCCCTGACAGCAAGCAGTGATAGTGCCCATGAAGGGGACCTTGTTGGGCCCGCCCCTTTCACGGTTATCGCTTCTCGGCCTTTTGGCTAAGATCAAGTGTAGTATCTGTTCTTATCAGTTTAATATCTGATACGTCCCCTATCTGGGGACCATATATTAAATGGATTTTTGAGAACGGGGGCCGATTTCGAAGCTTGCTTCCGTCGCCCTATGCATTGACCCGATATGGCAGTATCTTCGGGTACAGTGCACCACCCCCTTACAGGGTTAAAAAGAAAGATTCCTACTTTCATTGCTACCTGCTTGCTGGCTAGCCAGCTAGCCAGCCCTGTGGGCCTTGCTGCTGCTGCTGCAGCCAAAAAACAAAAGGTGGTGCTGCTGCTGCTGCTTCTGCTGCTTCTGCTTCTGCTTCTGCTTGTGTCTGGCCCCTGTTGGAGCGTCCAGGCACAGGACTTCTGCTGCTGCTGACTAAATGGCCTCCTTAATTGGATCATTTGAGTAGCCAGCACACCTGTGCAGGTAGGGCATGACATGATAGGCAGCTGCCTTGATAGCGGGTGGGTGCTGAATGTTCCTAATTGACAAAATAAGATTAATGCTTATGAAGAAATATAAAATCTCATCCCTTCCCCAATATCGCGCCACACCCCTACCCCTTAATTCCCTGGTTGAACTTGATGGACATATGTCTTTTTTCGACCGTACTAACTATGTAACTATGTAACATAACATGGGGGGGGGGGGGGTCTCCTGGCTGTTCACACAGGTGTGTCATTGCTGTACATTGACCATGCATTGCTTCTGTGGTATTGCAAAGGCAAAGACAAATGCTTCCAGCCATCCATTGCACTAATGGATTGGTCATCAGCTGGCTGTCTATGTCCCGCATCAATATAGACCAAAGTACAGAGGGTTAGGCTATGCTATTGTGCACCTACCTGATGCATCAGAAGGTGCGAGGCCCTTGCTAAATTCTGTGCACAGACTTTGAGATCTATGCTTTAGACTGTATCTAAACCTGCTCCAACATGGACTGACATTCTGGCCTACTTTCAGCCGATGCGACTTGTCTGTCGCTGAACAGTCGCTTTTTATGTATTCAGCACCTATGTATAATGTTGTAAAAATGCTCTAGAAGCTAAAGTCGCAGAAATGTCACACATATTTGGCCTGCAACTTTCTGTGCGACAAATTCAGACAGGAAAAATCAGTATAAATCCTTAGAAAATTATCCCCCAGTGTCTCCATCTGCTGGCGGTATTGAATAAGCATTGCTGCACTGATGGGGTATGCATTAGACGAAAAAAAAGAAGAAAAAGAAGAATAATACGCCCAGAAAAGAGGCGAAAAGGAGAAAAACGTAAAAAAACGTGAAAAAAAAGTAAGAGGAAGAGAAGGGAAAAAAAGGTGGAAATGGGTTTAAAAGTGATTTCGGCGGAGAAATATATATATATATATATATATATATATATATATATATATATATACGCGCACACACACACATAGATATAAACGTATTCTCCGTTGAGATATTGCAGCCGCTGCTGTGTCCAGGCCCAGGAGCCTTAGCACTGTGCTGTGATGTCACTCAATACCACTGACATCACTAGGTGTAAACAACATCTCTCCTTTGCTGTGTATGTGACTATGGAGCTGTTTGGTGATGTCGTCTATTACGGACTTCATAGAAGCAACAGGAGATTGTTGCATCCATCTAGAACCCTCAGAACTACAGTGCTATGATGTCACTCACTTCCACAGGCCTTGCAGAGTGTAAACAACAACAACCCAGCTTTGTTGTGTATGTAACCATAGGGATTTGTGATGTCACCTAGAACCTTCACAGCAGCGACAGCTTTATGAGGAGCATCAGCACTGCTCTGCCTGAGCAGAACCATCACCGCCATAGGTTGTCAAATAACCCGGATTTAACCCACACAGGTAAGTCCAATGGGGTGCAGGCATGTCCTCTATGCTTACAGCTTCCCGTGGGTGTTGGTTTGATACCGTTTGGGGACAGCCAAGGAGGCATCTGCAGGCAACAAAGGTAGGTGTGTGCTTGTGTGTGTGTTTCCTATGCAGATCCTAAGCCCAGTGTCACATGCAAGTAGGAGGAGTAAGAAGGGTTCCTGGCAAATCCGGGTTATGGATTGCATTTAAAAAGGCCCCGTGGGAGTGCAATGGGCCCCTGTCTTGCTGCTTAGCAATAATGGTATGGGTTTAGGTTCTGCTGTGTGTACTGGTGGTTGACTGCCCCCCAGCCCAGAGTGTGCATGGAAAATTGTCTGGCAGCCTCCCTGACAGCAAGCAGTGATAGTGCCCATGAAGGGGACCTTGTTGGGCCCGCCCCTTTCACGGTTATCGCTTCTCGGCCTTTTGGCTAAGATCAATTGTAGTATCTGTTCTTATCAGTTTAATATCTGATACGTCCCCTATCTGGGGACCATATATTAAATGGATTTTTGAGAACGGGGGCCGATTTCGAAGCTTGCTTCCGTCGCCCTATGCATTGACCCGATATGGCAGTATCTTCGGGTACAGTGCACCACCCCCTTACAGGGTTAAAAAGAAAGATTCCTACTTTCATTGCTACCTGCTTGCTGGCTAGCCAGCTAGCCAGCCCTGTGGGCCTTGCTGCTGCTGCAGCCAAAAAACAAAAGGTGGTGCTGCTGCTGCTTCTGCTGCTTCTGCTTCTGCTTGTGTCTGGCCCCTGTTGGAGCGTCCAGGCACAGGACTTCTGCTGCTGCTGACTAAATGGCCTCCTTAATTGGATCATTTGAGTAGCCAGCACACCTGTGCAGGTAGGGCATGACATGATAGGCAGCTGCCTTGATAGCGGGTGGGTGCTGAATGTTCCTAATTGACAAAATAAGATTAATGCTTATGAAGAAATATAAAATCTCATCCCTTCCCCAATATCGCGCCACACCCCTACCCCTTAATTCCCTGGTTGAACTTGATGGACATATGTCTTTTTTCGACCGTACTAACTATGTAACTATGTAACATAACATGGGGGGGGGGGGTCTCCTGGCTGTTCACACAGGTGTGTCATTGCTGTACATTGACCATGCATTGCTTCTGTGGTATTGCAAAGGCAAAGACAAATGCTTCCAGCCATCCATTGCACTAATGGATTGGTCATCAGCTGGCTGTCTATGTCCCGCATCAATATAGACCAAAGTACAGAGGGTTAGGCTATGCTATTGTGCACCTACCTGATGCATCAGAAGGTGCGAGGCCCTTGCTAAATTCTGTGCACAGACTTTGAGATCTATGCTTTAGACTGTATCTAAACCTGCTCCAACATGGACTGACATTCTGGCCTACTTTCAGCCGATGCGACTTGTCTGTCGCTGAACAGTCGCTTTTTATGTATTCAGCACCTATGTATAATGTTGTAAAAATGCTCTAGAAGCTAAAGTCGCAGAAATGTCACACATATTTGGCCTGCAACTTTCTGTGCGACAAATTCAGACAGGAAAAATCAGTATAAATCCTTAGAAAATTATCCCCCAGTGTCTCCATCTGCTGGCGGTATTGAATAAGCATTGCTGCACTGATGGGGTATGCATTAGACGAAAAAAAAGAAGAAAAAGAAGAATAATACGCCCAGAAAAGAGGCGAAAAGGAGAAAAACGTAAAAAAACGTGAAAAAAAAGTAAGAGGAAGAGAAGGGAAAAAAAGGTGGAAATGGGTTTAAAAGTGATTTCGGCGGAGAAATATATATATATATATATATATATATATATATATATATATATATATATACGCGCACACACACACATAGATATAAACGTATTCTCCGTTGAGATATTGCAGCCGCTGCTGTGTCCAGGCCCAGGAGCCTTAGCACTGTGCTGTGATGTCACTCAATACCACTGACATCACTAGGTGTAAACAACATCTCTCCTTTGCTGTGTATGTGACTATGGAGCTGTTTGGTGATGTCGTCTATTACGGCCTTCATAGAAGCAACAGGAGATTGTTGCATCCATCTAGAACCCTCAGAACTACAGTGCTATGATGTCACTCACTTCCACAGGCCTTGCAGAGTGTAAACAACAACAACCCAGCTTTGTTGTGTATGTAACCATAGGGATTTGTGATGTCACCTAGAACCTTCACAGCAGCGACAGCTTTATGAGGAGCATCAGCACTGCTCTGCCTGAGCAGAACCATCACCGCCATAGGTTGTCAAATAACCCGGATTTAACCCACACAGGTAAGTCCAATGGGGTGCAGGCATGTCCTCTATGCTTACAGCTTCCCGTGGGTGTTGGTTTGATACCGTTTGGGGACAGCCAAGGAGGCATCTGCAGGCAACAAAGGTAGGTGTGTGCTTGTGTGTGTGTTTCCTATGCAGATCCTAAGCCCAGTGTCACATGCAAGTAGGAGGAGTAAGAAGGGTTCCTGGCAAATCCGGGTTATGGATTGCATTTAAAAAGGCCCCGTGGGAGTGCAATGGGCCCCTGTCTTGCTGCTTAGCAATAATGGTATGGGTTTAGGTTCTGCTGTGTGTACTGGTGGTTGACTGCCCCCCAGCCCAGAGTGTGCATGGAAAATTGTCTGGCAGCCTCCCTGACAGCAAGCAGTGATAGTGCCCATGAAGGGGACCTTGTTGGGCCCGCCCCTTTCACGGTTATCGCTTCTCGGCCTTTTGGCTAAGATCAAGTGTAGTATCTGTTCTTATCAGTTTAATATCTGATACGTCCCCTATCTGGGGACCATATATTAAATGGATTTTTGAGAACGGGGGCCGATTTCGAAGCTTGCTTCCGTCGCCCTATGCATTGACCCGATATGGCAGTATCTTCGGGTACAGTGCACCACCCCCTTACAGGGTTAAAAAGAAAGATTACTACTTTCATTGCTACCTGCTTGCTGGCTAGCCAGCTAGCCAGCCCTGTGGGCCTTGCTGCTGCTGCAGCCAAAAAACAAAAGGTGGTGCTGCTGCTGCTTCTGCTGCTTCTGCTTCTGCTTCTGCTTGTGTCTGGCCCCTGTTGGAGCGTCCAGGCACAGGACTTCTGCTGCTGCTGACTAAATGGCCTCCTTAATTGGATCATTTGAGTAGCCAGCACACCTGTGCAGGTAGGGCATGACATGATAGGCAGCTGCCTTGATAGCGGGTGGGTGCTGAATGTTCCTAATTGACAAAATAAGATTAATGCTTATGAAGAAATATAAAATCTCATCCCTTCCCCAATATCGCGCCACACCCCTACCCCTTAATTCCCTGGTTGAACTTGATGGACATATGTCTTTTTTCGACCGTACTAACTATGTAACTATGTAACATAACATGGGGGGGGGGGGGGGGTCTCCTGGCTGTTCACACAGGTGTGTCATTGCTGTACATTGACCATGCATTGCTTCTGTGGTATTGCAAAGGCAAAGACAAATGCTTCCAGCCATCCATTGCACTAATGGATTGGTCATCAGCTGGCTGTCTATGTCCCGCATCAATATAGACCAAAGTACAGAGGGTTAGGCTATGCTATTGTGCACCTACCTGATGCATCAGAAGGTGCGAGGCCCTTGCTAAATTCTGTGCACAGACTTTGAGATCTATGCTTTAGACTGTATCTAAACCTGCTCCAACATGGACTGACATTCTGGCCTACTTTCAGCCGATGTGACTTGTCTGTCGCTGAACAGTCGCTTTTTATGTATTCAGCACCTATGTATAATGTTGTAAAAATGCTCTAGAAGCTAAAGTCGCAGAAATGTCACACATATTTGGCCTGCAACTTTCTGTGCGACAAATTCAGACAGGAAAAATCAGTATAAATCCTTAGAAAATTATCCCCCAGTGTCTCCATCTGCTGGCGGTATTGAATAAGCATTGCTGCACTGATGGGGTATGCATTAGACGAAAAAAAAGAAGAAAAAGAAGAATAATACGCCCAGAAAAGAGGCGAAAAGGAGAAAAACGTAAAAAAACGTGAAAAAAAAGTAAGAGGAAGAGAAGGGAAAAAAAGGTGGAAATGGGTTTAAAAGTGATTTTGGCGGAGAAATATATATATATATATATATATATATATATATACGCGCACACACACACATAGATATAAACGTATTCTCCGTTGAGATATTGCAGCCGCTGCTGTGTCCAGGCCCAGGAGCCTTAGCACTGTGCTGTGATGTCACTCAATACCACTGACATCACTAGGTGTAAACAACATCTCTCCTTTGCTGTGTATGTGACTATGGAGCTGTTTGGTGATGTCGTCTATTACGGCCTTCATAGAAGCAACAGGAGATTGTTGCATCCATCTAGAACCCTCAGAACTACAGTGCTATGATGTCACTCACTTCCACAGGCCTTGCAGAGTGTAAACAACAACAACCCAGCTTTGTTGTGTATGTAACCATAGGGATTTGTGATGTCACCTAGAACCTTCACAGCAGCGACAGCTTTATGAGGAGCATCAGCACTGCTCTGCCTGAGCAGAACCATCACCGCCATAGGTTGTCAAATAACCCGGATTTAACCCACACAGGTAAGTCCAATGGGGTGCAGGCATGTCCTCTATGCTTACAGCTTCCCGTGGGTGTTGGTTTGATACCGTTTGGGGACAGCCAAGGAGGCATCTGCAGGCAACAAAGGTAGGTGTGTGCTTGTGTGTGTGTTTCCTATGCAGATCCTAAGCCCAGTGTCACATGCAAGTAGGAGGAGTAAGAAGGGTTCCTGGCAAATCCGGGTTATGGATTGCATTTAAAAAGGCCCCGTGGGAGTGCAATGGGCCCCTGTCTTGCTGCTTAGCAATAATGGTATGGGTTTAGGTTCTGCTGTGTGTACTGGTGGTTGACTGCCCCCCAGCCCAGAGTGTGCATGGAAAATTGTCTGGCAGCCTCCCTGACAGCAAGCAGTGATAGTGCCCATGAAGGGGACCTTGTTGGGCCCGCCCCTTTCACGGTTATCGCTTCTCGGCCTTTTGGCTAAGATCAAGTGTAGTATCTGTTCTTATCAGTTTAATATCTGATACGTCCCCTATCTGGGGACCATATATTAAATGGATTTTTGAGAACGGGGGCCGATTTCGAAGCTTGCTTCCGTCGCCCTATGCATTGACCCGATATGGCAGTATCTTCGGGTACAGTGCACCACCCCCTTACAGGGTTAAAAAGAAAGATTCCTACTTTCATTGCTACCTGCTTGCTGGCTAGCCAGCTAGCCAGCCCTGTGGGCCTTGCTGCTGCTGCAGCCAAAAAACAAAAGGTGGTGCTGCTGCTGCTTCTGCTGCTTCTGCTTCTGCTTGTGTCTGGCCCCTGTTGGAGCGTCCAGGCACAGGACTTCTGCTGCTGCTGACTAAATGGCCTCCTTAATTGGATCATTTGAGTAGCCAGCACACCTGTGCAGGTAGGGCATGACATGATAGGCAGCTGCCTTGATAGCGGGTGGGTGCTGAATGTTCCTAATTGACAAAATAAGATTAATGCTTATGAAGAAATATAAAATCTCATCCCTTCCCCAATATCGCGCCACACCCCTACCCCTTAATTCCCTGGTTGAACTTGATGGACATATGTCTTTTTTCGACCGTACTAACTATGTAACTATGTAACATAACATGGGGGGGGGTCTCCTGGCTGTTCACACAGGTGTGTCATTGCTGTACATTGACCATGCATTGCTTCTGTGGTATTGCAAAGGCAAAGACAAATGCTTCCAGCCATCCATTGCACTAATGGATTGGTCATCAGCTGGCTGTCTATGTCCCGCATCAATATAGACCAAAGTACAGAGGGTTAGGCTATGCTATTGTGCACCTACCTGATGCATCAGAAGGTGCGAGGCCCTTGCTAAATTCTGTGCACAGACTTTGAGATCTATGCTTTAGACTGTATCTAAACCTGCTCCAACATGGACTGACATTCTGGCCTACTTTCAGCCGATGCGACTTGTCTGTCGCTGAACAGTCGCTTTTTATGTATTCAGCACCTATGTATAATGTTGTAAAAATGCTCTAGAAGCTAAAGTCGCAGAAATGTCACACATATTTGGCCTGCAACTTTCTGTGCGACAAATTCAGACAGGAAAAATCAGTATAAATCCTTAGAAAATTATCCCCCAGTATCTCCATCTGCTGGCGGTATTGAATAAGCATTGCTGCACTGATGGGGTATGCATTAGACGAAAAAAAAGAAGAAAAAGAAGAATAATACGCCCAGAAAAGAGGCGAAAAGGAGAAAAACGTAAAAAAACGTGAAAAAAAAGTAAGAGGAAGAGAAGGGAAAAAAAGGTGGAAATGGGTTTAAAAGTGATTTCGGCGGAGAAATATATATATATATATATATATATATATATATATATATATACGCGCACACACACACATAGATATAAACGTATTCTCCGTTGAGATATTGCAGCCGCTGCTGTGTCCAGGCCCAGGAGCCTTAGCACTGTGCTGTGATGTCACTCAATACCACTGACATCACTAGGTGTAAACAACATCTCTCCTTTGCTGTGTATGTGACTATGGAGCTGTTTGGTGATGTCGTCTATTACGGCCTTCATAGAAGCAACAGGAGATTGTTGCATCCATCTAGAACCCTCAGAACTACAGTGCTATGATGTCACTCACTTCCACAGGCCTTGCAGAGTGTAAACAACAACAACCCAGCTTTGTTGTGTATGTAACCATAGGGATTTGTGATGTCACCTAGAACCTTCACAGCAGCGACAGCTTTATGAGGAGCATCAGCACTGCTCTGCCTGAGCAGAACCATCACCGCCATAGGTTGTCAAATAACCCGGATTTAACCCACACAGGTAAGTCCAATGGGGTGCAGGCATGTCCTCTATGCTTACAGCTTCCCGTGGGTGTTGGTTTGATACCGTTTGGGGACAGCCAAGGAGGCATCTGCAGGCAACAAAGGTAGGTGTGTGCTTGTGTGTGTGTTTCCTATGCAGATCCTAAGCCCAGTGTCACATGCAAGTAGGAGGAGTAAGAAGGGTTCCTGGCAAATCCGGGTTATGGATTGCATTTAAAAAGGCCCCGTGGGAGTGCAATGGGCCCCTGTCTTGCTGCTTAGCAATAATGGTATGGGTTTAGGTTCTGCTGTGTGTACTGGTGGTTGACTGCCCCCCAGCCCAGAGTGTGCATGGAAAATTGTCTGGCAGCCTCCCTGACAGCAAGCAGTGATAGTGCCCATGAAGGGGACCTTGTTGGGCCCGCCCCTTTCACGGTTATCGCTTCTCGGCCTTTTGGCTAAGATCAAGTGTAGTATCTGTTCTTATCAGTTTAATATCTGATACGTCCCCTATCTGGGGACCATATATTAAATGGATTTTTGAGAACGGGGGCCGATTTCGAAGCTTGCTTCCGTCGCCCTATGCATTGACCCGATATGGCAGTATCTTCGGGTACAGTGCACCACCCCCTTACAGGGTTAAAAAGAAAGATTCCTACTTTCATTGCTACCTGCTTGCTGGCTAGCCAGCTAGCCAGCCCTGTGGGCCTTGCTGCAGCCAAAAAACAAAAGGTGGTGCTGCTGCTGCTTCTGCTGCTTCTGCTTGTGTCTGGCCCCTGTTGGAGCGTCCAGGCACAGGACTTCTGCTGCTGCTGACTAAATGGCCTCCTTAATTGGATCATTTGAGTAGCCAGCACACCTGTGCAGGTAGGGCATGACATGATAGGCAGCTGCCTTGATAGCGGGTGGGTGCTGAATGTTCCTAATTGACAAAATAAGATTAATGCTTATGAAGAAATATAAAATCTCATCCCTTCCCCAATATCGCGCCACACCCCTACCCCTTAATTCCCTGGTTGAACTTGATGGACATATGTCTTTTTTCGACCGTACTAACTATGTAACTATGTAACATAACATGGGGGGGGGGGGGTCTCCTGGCTGTTCACACAGGTGTGTCATTGCTGTACATTGACCATGCATTGCTTCTGTGGTATTGCAAAGGCAAAGACAAATGCTTCCAGCCATCCATTGCACTAATGGATTGGTCATCAGCTGGCTGTCTATGTCCCGCATCAATATAGACCAAAGTACAGAGGGTTAGGCTATGCTATTGTGCACCTACCTGATGCATCAGAAGGTGCGAGGCCCTTGCTAAATTCTGTGCACAGACTTTGAGATCTATGCTTTAGACTGTATCTAAACCTGCTCCAACATGGACTGACATTCTGGCCTACTTTCAGCCGATGCGACTTGTCTGTCGCTGAACAGTCGCTTTTTATGTATTCAGCACCTATGTATAATGTTGTAAAAATGCTCTAGAAGCTAAAGTCGCAGAAATGTCACACATATTTGGCCTGCAACTTTCTGTGCGACAAATTCAGACAGGAAAAATCAGTATAAATCCTTAGAAAATTATCCCCCAGTGTCTCCATCTGCTGGCGGTATTGAATAAGCATTGCTGCACTGATGGGGTATGCATTAGACGAAAAAAAAGAAGAAAAAGAAGAATAATACGCCCAGAAAAGAGGCGAAAAGGAGAAAAACTTAAAAAAACGTGAAAAAAAAGTAAGAGGAAGAGAAGGGAAAAAAAGGTGGAAATGGGTTTAAAAGTGATTTCGGCGGAGAAATATATATATATATATATATATATATATATATATATACGCGCACACACACACATATATATAAACGTATTCTCCGTTGAGATATTGCAGCCGCTGCTGTGTCCAGGCCCAGGAGCCTTAGCACTGTGCTGTGATGTCACTCAATACCACTGACATCACTAGGTGTAAACAACATCTCTCCTTTGCTGTGTATGTGACTATGGAGCTGTTTGGTGATGTCGTCTATTACGGCCTTCATAGAAGCAACAGGAGATTGTTGCATCCATCTAGAACCCTCAGAACTACAGTGCTATGATGTCACTCACTTCCACAGGCCTTGCAGAGTGTAAACAACAACAACCCAGCTTTGTTGTGTATGTAACCATAGGGATTTGTGATGTCACCTAGAACCTTCACAGCAGCGACAGCTTTATGAGGAGCATCAGCACTGCTCTGCCTGAGCAGAACCATCACCGCCATAGGTTGTCAAATAACCCGGATTTAACCCACACAGGTAAGTCCAATGGGGTGCAGGCATGTCCTCTATGCTTACAGCTTCCCGTGGGTGTTGGTTTGATACCGTTTGGGGACAGCCAAGGAGGCATCTGCAGGCAACAAAGGTAGGTGTGTGCTTGTGTGTGTGTTTCCTATGCAGATCCTAAGCCCAGTGTCACATGCAAGTAGGAGGAGTAAGAAGGGTTCCTGGCAAATCCGGGTTATGGATTGCATTTAAAAAGGCCCCGTGGGAGTGCAATGGGCCCCTGTCTTGCTGCTTAGCAATAATGGTATGGGTTTAGGTTCTGCTGTGTGTACTGGTGGTTGACTGCCCCCCAGCCCAGAGTGTGCATGGAAAATTGTCTGGCAGCCTCCCTGACAGCAAGCAGTGATAGTGCCCATGAAGGGGACCTTGTTGGGCCCGCCCCCTTTCACGGTTATCGCTTCTCGGCCTTTTGGCTAAGATCAAGTGTAGTATCTGTTCTTATCAGTTTAATATCTGATACGTCCCCTATCTGGGGACCATATATTAAATGGATTTTTGAGAACGGGGGCCGATTTCGAAGCTTGCTTCCGTCGCCCTATGCATTGACCCGATATGGCAGTATCTTCGGGTACAGTGCACCACCCCCTTACAGGGTTAAAAAGAAAGATTCCTACTTTCATTGCTACCTGCTTGCTGGCTAGCCAGCTAGCCAGCCCTGTGGGCCTTGCTGCTGCTGCTGCAGCCAAAAAACAAAAGGTGGTGCTGCTGCTGCTTCTGCTGCTTCTGCTTCTGCTTGTGTCTGGCCCCTGTTGGAGCGTCCAGGCACAGGACTTCTGCTGCTGCTGACTAAATGGCCTCCTTAATTGGATCATTTGAGTAGCCAGCACACCTGTGCAGGTAGGGCATGACATGATAGGCAGCTGCCTTGATAGCGGGTGGGTGCTGAATGTTCCTAATTGACAAAATAAGATTAATGCTTATGAAGAAATATAAAATCTCATCCCTTCCCCAATATCGCGCCACACCCCTACCCCTTAATTCCCTGGTTGAACTTGATGGACATATGTCTTTTTTCGACCGTACTAACTATGTAACTATGTAACATAACATGGGGGGGGGGGGGGGGGGGTCTCCTGGCTGTTCACACAGGTGTGTCATTGCTGTACATTGACCATGCATTGCTTCTGTGGTATTGCAAAGGCAAAGACAAATGCTTCCAGCCATCCATTGCACTAATGGATTGGTCATCAGCTGGCTGTCTATGTCCCGCATCAATATAGACCAAAGTACAGAGGGTTAGGCTATGCTATTGTGCACCTACCTGATGCATCAGAAGGTGCGAGGCCCTTGCTAAATTCTGTGCACAGACTTTGAGATCTATGCTTTAGACTGTATCTAAACCTGCTCCAACATGGACTGACATTCTGGCCTACTTTCAGCCGATGCGACTTGTCTGTCGCTGAACAGTCGCTTTTTATGTATTCAGCACCTATGTATAATGTTGTAAAAATGCTCTAGAAGCTAAAGTCGCAGAAATGTCACACATATTTGGCCTGCAACTTTCTGTGCGACAAATTCAGACAGGAAAAATCAGTATAAATCCTTAGAAAATTATCCCCCAGTGTCTCCATCTGCTGGCGGTATTGAATAAGCATTGCTGCACTGATGGGGTATGCATTAGACGAAAAAAAAGAAGAAAAAGAAGAATAATACGCCCAGAAAAGAGGCGAAAAGGAGAAAAACTTAAAAAAACGTGAAAAAAAAGTAAGAGGAAGAGAAGGGAAAAAAAGGTGGAAATGGGTTTAAAAGTGATTTCGGCGGAGAAATATATATATATATATATATATATATATATACGCGCACACACACACATATATATAAACGTATTCTCCGTTGAGATATTGCAGCCGCTGCTGTGTCCAGGCCCAGGAGCCTTAGCACTGTGCTGTGATGTCACTCAATACCACTGACATCACTAGGTGTAAACAACATCTCTCCTTTGCTGTGTATGTGACTATGGAGCTGTTTGGTGATGTCGTCTATTACGGCCTTCATAGAAGCAACAGGAGATTGTTGCATCCATCTAGAACCCTCAGAACTACAGTGCTATGATGTCACTCACTTCCACAGGCCTTGCAGAGTGTAAACAACAACAACCCAGCTTTGTTGTGTATGTAACCATAGGGATTTGTGATGTCACCTAGAACCTTCACAGCAGCGACAGTTTTATGAGGAGCATCAGCACTGCTCTGCCTGAGCAGAACCATCACCGCCATAGGTTGTCAAATAACCCGGATTTAACCCACACAGGTAAGTCCAATGGGGTGCAGGCATGTCCTCTATGCTTACAGCTTCCCGTGGGTGTTGGTTTGATACCGTTTGGGGACAGCCAAGGAGGCATCTGCAGGCAACAAAGGTAGGTGTGTGCTTGTGTGTGTGTTTCCTATGCAGATCCTAAGCCCAGTGTCACATGCAAGTAGGAGGAGTAAGAAGGGTTCCTGGCAAATCCGGGTTATGGATTGCATTTAAAAAGGCCCCGTGGGAGTGCAATGGGCCCCTGTCTTGCTGCTTAGCAATAATGGTATGGGTTTAGGTTCTGCTGTGTGTACTGGTGGTTGACTGCCCCCCAGCCCAGAGTGTGCATGGAAAATTGTCTGGCAGCCTCCCTGACAGCAAGCAGTGATAGTGCCCATGAAGGGGACCTTGTTGGGCCCGCCCCTTTCACGGTTATCGCTTCTCGGCCTTTTGGCTAAGATCAAGTGTAGTATCTGTTCTTATCAGTTTAATATCTGATACGTCCCCTATCTGGGGACCATATATTAAATGGATTTTTGAGAACGGGGGCCGATTTCGAAGCTTGCTTCCGTCGCCCTATGCATTGACCCGATATGGCAGTATCTTCGGGTACAGTGCACCACCCCCTTACAGGGTTAAAAAGAAAGATTCCTACTTTCATTGCTACCTGCTTGCTGGCTAGCCAGCTAGCCAGCCCTGTGGGCCTTGCTGCTGCTGCTGCAGCCAAAAAACAAAAGGTGGTGCTGCTGCTGCTTCTGCTGCTTCTGCTTCTGCTTGTGTCTGGCCCCTGTTGGAGCGTCCAGGCACAGGACTTCTGCTGCTGCTGACTAAATGGCCTCCTTAATTGGATCATTTGAGTAGCCAGCACACCTGTGCAGGTAGGGCATGACATGATAGGCAGCTGCCTTGATAGCGGGTGGGTGCTGAATGTTCCTAATTGACAAAATAAGATTAATGCTTATGAAGAAATATAAAATCTCATCCCTTCCCCAATATCGCGCCACACCCCTACCCCTTAATTCCCTGGTTGAACTTGATGGACATATGTCTTTTTTCGACCGTACTAACTATGTAACTATGTAACATAACATGGGGGGGGGGGGGGGGGTCTCCTGGCTGTTCACACAGGTGTGTCATTGCTGTACATTGACCATGCATTGCTTCTGTGGTATTGCAAAGGCAAAGACAAATGCTTCCAGCCATCCATTGCACTAATGGATTGGTCATCAGCTGGCTGTCTATGTCCCGCATCAATATAGACCAAAGTACAGAGGGTTAGGCTATGCTATTGTGCACCTACCTGATGCATCAGAAGGTGCGAGGCCCTTGCTAAATTCTGTGCACAGACTTTGAGATCTATGCTTTAGACTGTATCTAAACCTGCTCCAACATGGACTGACATTCTGGCCTACTTTCAGCCGATGCGACTTGTCTGTCGCTGAACAGTCGCTTTTTATGTATTCAGCACCTATGTATAATGTTGTAAAAATGCTCTAGAAGCTAAAGTCGCAGAAATGTCACACATATTTGGCCTGCAACTTTCTGTGCGACAAATTCAGACAGGAAAAATCAGTATAAATCCTTAGAAAATTATCCCCCAGTGTCTCCATCTGCTGGCGGTATTGAATAAGCATTGCTGCACTGATGGGGTATGCATTAGACGAAAAAAAAGAAGAAAAAGAAGAATAATACGCCCAGAAAAGAGGCGAAAAGGAGAAAAACGTAAAAAAACGTGAAAAAAAAGTAAGAGGAAGAGAAGGGAAAAAAAGGTGGAAATGGGTTTAAAAGTGATTTCGGCGGAGAAATATATATATATATATATATATATATATATATATATATATATATATACGCGCACACACACACATAGATATAAACGTATTCTCCGTTGAGATATTGCAGCCGCTGCTGTGTCCAGGCCCAGGAGCCTTAGCACTGTGCTGTGATGTCACTCAATACCACTGACATCACTAGGTGTAAACAACATCTCTCCTTTGCTGTGTATGTGACTATGGAGCTGTTTGGTGATGTCGTCTATTACGGCCTTCATAGAAGCAACAGGAGATTGTTGCATCCATCTAGAACCCTCAGAACTACAGTGCTATGATGTCACTCACTTCCACAGGCCTTGCAGAGTGTAAACAACAACAACCCAGCTTTGTTGTGTATGTAACCATAGGGATTTGTGATGTCACCTAGAACCTTCACAGCAGCGACAGCTTTATGAGGAGCATCAGCACTGCTCTGCCTGAGCAGAACCATCACCGCCATAGGTTGTCAAATAACCCGGATTTAACCCACACAGGTAAGTCCAATGGGGTGCAGGCATGTCCTCTATGCTTACAGCTTCCCGTGGGTGTTGGTTTGATACCGTTTGGGGACAGCCAAGGAGGCATCTGCAGGCAACAAAGGTAGGTGTGTGCTTGTGTGTGTGTTTCCTATGCAGATCCTAAGCCCAGTGTCACATGCAAGTAGGAGGAGTAAGAAGGGTTCCTGGCAAATCCGGGTTATGGATTGCATTTAAAAAGGCCCCGTGGGAGTGCAATGGGCCCCTGTCTTGCTGCTTAGCAATAATGGTATGGGTTTAGGTTCTGCTGTGTGTACTGGTGGTTGACTGCCCCCCAGCCCAGAGTGTGCATGGAAAATTGTCTGGCAGCCTCCCTGACAGCAAGCAGTGATAGTGCCCATGAAGGGGACCTTGTTGGGCCCGCCCCTTTCACGGTTATCGCTTCTCGGCCTTTTGGCTAAGATCAAGTGTAGTATCTGTTCTTATCAGTTTAATATCTGATACGTCCCCTATCTGGGGACCATATATTAAATGGATTTTTGAGAACGGGGGCCGATTTCGAAGCTTGCTTCCGTCGCCCTATGCATTGACCCGATATGGCAGTATCTTCGGGTACAGTGCACCACCCCCTTACAGGGTTAAAAAGAAAGATTACTACTTTCATTGCTACCTGCTTGCTGGCTAGCCAGCTAGCCAGCCCTGTGGGCCTTGCTGCTGCTGCAGCCAAAAAACAAAAGGTGGTGCTGCTGCTGCTTCTGCTGCTTCTGCTTCTGCTTCTGCTTGTGTCTGGCCCCTGTTGGAGCGTCCAGGCACAGGACTTCTGCTGCTGCTGACTAAATGGCCTCCTTAATTGGATCATTTGAGTAGCCAGCACACCTGTGCAGGTAGGGCATGACATGATAGGCAGCTGCCTTGATAGCGGGTGGGTGCTGAATGTTCCTAATTGACAAAATAAGATTAATGCTTATGAAGAAATATAAAATCTCATCCCTTCCCCAATATCGCGCCACACCCCTACCCCTTAATTCCCTGGTTGAACTTGATGGACATATGTCTTTTTTCGACCGTACTAACTATGTAACTATGTAACATAACATGGGGGGGGGGGGGGTCTCCTGGCTGTTCACACAGGTGTGTCATTGCTGTACATTGACCATGCATTGCTTCTGTGGTATTGCAAAGGCAAAGACAAATGCTTCCAGCCATCCATTGCACTAATGGATTGGTCATCAGCTGGCTGTCTATGTCCCGCATCAATATAGACCAAAGTACAGAGGGTTAGGCTATGCTATTGTGCACCTACCTGATGCATCAGAAGGTGCGAGGCCCTTGCTAAATTCTGTGCACAGACTTTGAGATCTATGCTTTAGACTGTATCTAAACCTGCTCCAACATGGACTGACATTCTGGCCTACTTTCAGCCGATGCGACTTGTCTGTCGCTGAACAGTCGCTTTTTATGTATTCAGCACCTATGTATAATGTTGTAAAAATGCTCTAGAAGCTAAAGTCGCAGAAATGTCACACATATTTGGCCTGCAACTTTCTGTGCGACAAATTCAGACAGGAAAAATCAGTATAAATCCTTAGAAAATTATCCCCCAGTGTCTCCATCTGCTGGCGGTATTGAATAAGCATTGCTGCACTGATGGGGTATGCATTAGACGAAAAAAAAGAAGAAAAAGAAGAATAATACGCCCAGAAAAGAGGCGAAAAGGAGAAAAACGTAAAAAAACGTGAAAAAAAAGTAAGAGGAAGAGAAGGGAAAAATAGGTGGAAATGGGTTTAAAAGTGATTTCGGCGGAGAAATATATATATATATATATATATATATATATATATATATATATACGCGCACACACACACATAGATATAAACGTATTCTCCGTTGAGATATTGCAGCCGCTGCTGTGTCCAGGCCCAGGAGCCTTAGCACTGTGCTGTGATGTCACTCAATACCACTGACATCACTAGGTGTAAACAACATCTCTCCTTTGCTGTGTATGTGACTATGGAGCTGTTTGGTGATGTCGTCTATTACGGCCTTCATAGAAGCAACAGGAGATTGTTGCATCCATCTAGAACCCTCAGAACTACAGTGCTATGATGTCACTCACTTCCACAGGCCTTGCAGAGTGTAAACAACAACAACCCAGCTTTGTTGTGTATGTAACCATAGGGATTTGTGATGTCACCTAGAACCTTCACAGCAGCGACAGCTTTATGAGGAGCATCAGCACTGCTCTGCCTGAGCAGAACCATCACCGCCATAGGTTGTCAAATAACCCGGATTTAACCCACACAGGTAAGTCCAATGGGGTGCAGGCATGTCCTCTATGCTTACAGCTTCCCGTGGGTGTTGGTTTGATACCGTTTGGGGACAGCCAAGGAGGCATCTGCAGGCAACAAAGGTAGGTGTGTGCTTGTGTGTGTGTTTCCTATGCAGATCCTAAGCCCAGTGTCACATGCAAGTAGGAGGAGTAAGAAGGGTTCCTGGCAAATCCGGGTTATGGATTGCATTTAAAAAGGCCCCGTGGGAGTGCAATGGGCCCCTGTCTTGCTGCTTAGCAATAATGGTATGGGTTTAGGTTCTGCTGTGTGTACTGGTGGTTGACTGCCCCCCAGCCCAGAGTGTGCATGGAAAATTGTCTGGCAGCCTCCCTGACAGCAAGCAGTGATAGTGCCCATGAAGGGGACCTTGTTGGGCCCGCCCCTTTCACGGTTATCGCTTCTCGGCCTTTTGGCTAAGATCAAGTGTAGTATCTGTTCTTATCAGTTTAATATCTGATACGTCCCCTATCTGGGGACCATATATTAAATGGATTTTTGAGAACGGGGGCCGATTTCGAAGCTTGCTTCCGTCGCCCTATGCATTGACCCGATATGGCAGTATCTTCGGGTACAGTGCACCACCCCCTTACAGGGTTAAAAAGAAAGATTCCTACTTTCATTGCTACCTGCTTGCTGGCTAGCCAGCTAGCCAGCCCTGTGGGCCTTGCTGCTGCTGCAGCCAAAAAACAAAAGGTGGTGCTGCTGCTGCTTCTGCTGCTTCTGCTTCTGCTTGTGTCTGGCCCCTGTTGGAGCGTCCAGGCACAGGACTTCTGCTGCTGCTGACTAAATGGCCTCCTTAATTGGATCATTTGAGTAGCCAGCACACCTGTGCAGGTAGGGCATGACATGATAGGCAGCTGCCTTGATAGCGGGTGGGTGCTGAATGTTCCTAATTGACAAAATAAGATTAATGCTTATGAAGAAATATAAAATCTCATCCCTTCCCCAATATCGCGCCACACCCCTACCCCTTAATTCCCTGGTTGAACTTGATGGACATATGTCTTTTTTCGACCGTACTAACTATGTAACTATGTAACATAACATGGGGGGGGGGGGGGGGGTCTCCTGGCTGTTCACACAGGTGTGTCATTGCTGTACATTGACCATGCATTGCTTCTGTGGTATTGCAAAGGCAAAGACAAATGCTTCCAGCCATCCATTGCACTAATGGATTGGTCATCAGCTGGCTGTCTATGTCCCGCATCAATATAGACCAAAGTACAGAGGGTTAGGCTATGCTATTGTGCACCTACCTGATGCATCAGAAGGTGCGAGGCCCTTGCTAAATTCTGTGCACAGACTTTGAGATCTATGCTTTAGACTGTATCTAAACCTGCTCCAACATGGACTGACATTCTGGCCTACTTTCAGCCGATGCGACTTGTCTGTCGCTGAACAGTCGCTTTTTATGTATTCAGCACCTATGTATAATGTTGTAAAAATGCTCTAGAAGCTAAAGTCGCAGAAATGTCACACATATTTGGCCTGCAACTTTCTGTGCGACAAATTCAGACAGGAAAAATCAGTATAAATCCTTAGAAAATTATCCCCCAGTGTCTCCATCTGCTGGCGGTATTGAATAAGCATTGCTGCACTGATGGGGTATGCATTAGACGAAAAAAAAGAAGAAAAAGAAGAATAATACGCCCAGAAAAGAGGCGAAAAGGAGAAAAACGTAAAAAAACTTGAAAAAAAAGTAAGAGGAAGAGAAGGGAAAAAAAGGTGGAAATGGGTTTAAAAGTGATTTCGGCGGAGAAATATATATATATATATATATATATATATATATATATATATATACGCGCACACACACACATAGATATAAACGTATTCTCCGTTGAGATATTGCAGCCGCTGCTGTGTCCAGGCCCAGGAGCCTTAGCACTGTGCTGTGATGTCACTCAATACCACTGACATCACTAGGTGTAAACAACATCTCTCCTTTGCTGTGTATGTGACTATGGAGCTGTTTGGTGATGTCGTCTATTACGGCCTTCATAGAAGCAACAGGAGATTGTTGCATCCATCTAGAACCCTCAGAACTACAGTGCTATGATGTCACTCACTTCCACAGGCCTTGCAGAGTGTAAACAACAACAACCCAGCTTTGTTGTGTATGTAACCATAGGGATTTGTGATGTCACCTAGAACCTTCACAGCAGCGACAGCTTTATGAGGAGCATCAGCACTGCTCTGCCTGAGCAGAACCATCACCGCCATAGGTTGTCAAATAACCCGGATTTAACCCACACAGGTAAGTCCAATGGGGTGCAGGCATGTCCTCTATGCTTACAGCTTCCCGTGGGTGTTGGTTTGATACCGTTTGGGGACAGCCAAGGAGGCATCTGCAGGCAACAAAGGTAGGTGTGTGCTTGTGTGTGTGTTTCCTATGCAGATCCTAAGCCCAGTGTCACATGCAAGTAGGAGGAGTAAGAAGGGTTCCTGGCAAATCCGGGTTATGGATTGCATTTAAAAAGGCCCCGTGGGAGTGCAATGGGCCCCTGTCTTGCTGCTTAGCAATAATGGTATGGGTTTAGGTTCTGCTGTGTGTACTGGTGGTTGACTGCCCCCCAGCCCAGAGTGTGCATGGAAAATTGTCTGGCAGCCTCCCTGACAGCAAGCAGTGATAGTGCCCATGAAGGGGACCTTGTTGGGCCCGCCCCTTTCACGGTTATCGCTTCTCGGCCTTTTGGCTAAGATCAAGTGTAGTATCTGTTCTTATCAGTTTAATATCTGATACGTCCCCTATCTGGGGACCATATATTAAATGGATTTTTGAGAACGGGGGCCGATTTCGAAGCTTGCTTCCGTCGCCCTATGCATTGACCCGATATGGCAGTATCTTCGGGTACAGTGCACCACCCCCTTACAGGGTTAAAAAGAAAGATTCCTACTTTCATTGCTACCTGCTTGCTGGCTAGCCAGCTAGCCAGCCCTGTGGGCCTTGCTGCTGCTGCAGCCAAAAAACAAAAGGTGGTGCTGCTGCTGCTTCTGCTGCTTCTGCTGCTTCTGCTTCTGCTTCTGCTTGTGTCTGGCCCCTGTTGGAGCGTCCAGGCACAGGACTTCTGCTGCTGCTGACTAAATGGCCTCCTTAATTGGATCATTTGAGTAGCCAGCACACCTGTGCAGGTAGGGCATGACATGATAGGCAGCTGCCTTGATAGCGGGTGAGTGCTGAATGTTCCTAATTGACAAAATAAGATTAATGCTTATGAAGAAATATAAAATCTCATCCCTTCCCCAATATCGCGCCACACCCCCTACCCCTTAATTCCCTGGTTGAACTTGATGGACATATGTCTTTTTTCGACCGTACTAACTATGTAACTATGTAACATAACATGGGGGGGGGGGGGGGGGGTCTCCTGGCTGTTCACACAGGTGTGTCATTGCTGTACATTGACCATGCATTGCTTCTGTGGTATTGCAAAGGCAAAGACAAATGCTTCCAGCCATCCATTGCACTAATGGATTGGTCATCAGCTGGCTGTCTATGTCCCGCATCAATATAGACCAAAGTACAGAGGGTTAGGCTATGCTATTGTGCACCTACCTGATGCATCAGAAGGTGCGAGGCCCTTGCTAAATTCTGTGCACAGACTTTGAGATCTATGCTTTAGACTGTATCTAAACCTGCTCCAACATGGACTGACATTCTGGCCTACTTTCAGCCGATGCGACTTGTCTGTCGCTGAACAGTCGCTTTTTATGTATTCAGCACCTATGTATAATGTTGTAAAAATGCTCTAGAAGCTAAAGTCGCAGAAATGTCACACATATTTGGCCTGCAACTTTCTGTGCGACAAATTCAGACAGGAAAAATCAGTATAAATCCTTAGAAAATTATCCCCCAGTGTCTCCATCTGCTGGCGGTATTGAATAAGCATTGCTGCACTGATGGGGTATGCATTAGACGAAAAAAAAAAAGAAAAAGAAGAATAATACGCCCAGAAAAGAGGCGAAAAGGAGAAAAACGTAAAAAAACGTGAAAAAAAAGTAAGAGGAAGAGAAGGGAAAAAAAGGTGGAAATGGGTTTAAAAGTGATTTCGGCGGAGAAATATATATATATATATATATATATATATATATATATATATATATATACGCGCACACACACACATAGATATAAACGTATTCTCCGTTGAGATATTGCAGCCGCTGCTGTGTCCAGGCCCAGGAGCCTTAGCACTGTGCTGTGATGTCACTCAATACCACTGACATCACTAGGTGTAAACAACATCTCTCCTTTGCTGTGTATGTGACTATGGAGCTGTTTGGTGATGTCGTCTATTACGGCCTTCATAGAAGCAACAGGAGATTGTTGCATCCATCTAGAACCCTCAGAACTACAGTGCTATGATGTCACTCACTTCCACAGGCCTTGCAGAGTGTAAACAACAACAACCCAGCTTTGTTGTGTATGTAACCATAGGGATTTGTGATGTCACCTAGAACCTTCACAGCAGCGACAGCTTTATGAGGAGCATCAGCACTGCTCTGCCTGAGCAGAACCATCACCGCCATAGGTTGTCAAATAACCCGGATTTAACCCACACAGGTAAGTCCAATGGGGTGCAGGCATGTCCTCTATGCTTACAGCTTCCCGTGGGTGTTGGTTTGATACCGTTTGGGGACAGCCAAGGAGGCATCTGCAGGAAACAAAGGTAGGTGTGTGCTTGTGTGTGTGTTTCCTATGCAGATCCTAAGCCCAGTGTCACATGCAAGTAGGAGGAGTAAGAAGGGTTCCTGGCAAATCCGGGTTATGGATTGCATTTAAAAAGGCCCCGTGGGAGTGCAATGGGCCCCTGTCTTGCTGCTTAGCAATAATGGTATGGGTTTAGGTTCTGCTGTGTGTACTGGTGGTTGACTGCCCCCCAGCCCAGAGTGTGCATGGAAAATTGTCTGGCAGCCTCCCTGACAGCAAGCAGTGATAGTGCCCATGAAGGGGACCTTGTTGGGCCCGCCCCTTTCACGGTTATCGCTTCTCGGCCTTTTGGCTAAGATCAAGTGTAGTATCTGTTCTTATCAGTTTAATATCTGATACGTCCCCTATCTGGGGACCATATATTAAATGGATTTTTGAGAACGGGGGCCGATTTCGAAGCTTGCTTCCGTCGCCCTATGCATTGACCCGATATGGCAGTATCTTCGGGTACAGTGCACCACCCCCTTACAGGGTTAAAAAGAAAGATTCCTACTTTCATTGCTACCTGCTTGCTGGCTAGCCAGCTAGCCAGCCCTGTGGGCCTTGCTGCTGCTGCAGCCAAAAAACAAAAGGTGGTGCTGCTGCTGCTTCTGCTGCTTCTGCTTCTGCTTGTGTCTGGCCCCTGTTGGAGCGTCCAGGCACAGGACTTCTGCTGCTGCTGACTAAATGGCCTCCTTAATTGGATCATTTGAGTAGCCAGCACACCTGTGCAGGTAGGGCATGACATGATAGGCAGCTGCCTTGATAGCGGGTGGGTGCTGAATGTTCCTAATTGACAAAATAAGATTAATGCTTATGAAGAAATATAAAATCTCATCCCTTCCCCAATATCGCGCCACACCCCTACCCCTTAATTCCCTGGTTGAACTTGATGGACATATGTCTTTTTTTCGACCGTACTAACTATATAACTATGTAACATAACATGGGGGGGGGGGGTCTCCTGGCTGTTCACACAGGTGTGTCATTGCTGTACATTGACCATGCATTGCTTCTGTGGTATTGCAAAGGCAAAGACAAATGCTTCCAGCCATCCATTGCACTAATGGATTGGTCATCAGCTGGCTGTCTATGTCCCGCATCAATATAGACCAAAGTACAGAGGGTTAGGCTATGCTATTGTGCACCTACCTGATGCATCAGAAGGTGCGAGGCCCTTGCTAAATTCTGTGCACAGACTTTGAGATCTATGCTTTAGACTGTATCTAAACCTGCTCCAACATGGACTGACATTCTGGCCTACTTTCAGCCGATGCGACTTGTCTGTCGCTGAACAGTCGCTTTTTATGTATTCAGCACCTATGTATAATGTTGTAAAAATGCTCTAGAAGCTAAAGTCGCAGAAATGTCACACATATTTGGCCTGCAACTTTCTGTGCGACAAATTCAGACAGGAAAAATCAGTATAAATCCTTAGAAAATTATCCCCCAGTGTCTCCATCTGCTGGCGGTATTGAATAAGCATTGCTGCACTGATGGGGTATGCATTAGACGAAAAAAAAGAAGAAAAAGAAGAATAATACGCCCAGAAAAGAGGCGAAAAGGAGAAAAACGTAAAAAAACGTGAAAAAAAGTAAGAGGAAGAGAAGGGAAAAAAAGGTGGAAATGGGTTTAAAAGTGATTTCGGCGGAGAAATATATATATATATATATATATATATATATATATATATATATATATATACGCGCACACACACACATAGATATAAACGTATTCTCCGTTGAGATATTGCAGCCGCTGCTGTGTCCAGGCCCAGGAGCCTTAGCACTGTGCTGTGATGTCACTCAATACCACTGACATCACTAGGTGTAAACAACATCTCTCCTTTGCTGTGTATGTGACTATGGAGCTGTTTGGTGATGTCGTCTATTACGGCCTTCATAGAAGCAACAGGAGATTGTTGCATCCATCTAGAACCCTCAGAACTACAGTGCTATGATGTCACTCACTTCCACAGGCCTTGCAGAGTGTAAACAACAACAACCCAGCTTTGTTGTGTATGTAACCATAGGGATTTGTGATGTCACCTAGAACCTTCACAGCAGCGACAGCTTTATGAGGAGCATCAGCACTGCTCTGCCTGAGCAGAACCATCACCGCCATAGGTTGTCAAATAACCCGGATTTAACCCACACAGGTAAGTCCAATGGGGTGCAGGCATGTCCTCTATGCTTACAGCTTCCCGTGGGTGTTGGTTTGATACCGTTTGGGGACAGCCAAGGAGGCATCTGCAGGCAACAAAGGTAGGTGTGTGCTTGTGTGTGTGTTTCCTATGCAGATCCTAAGCCCAGTGTCACATGCAAGTAGGAGGAGTAAGAAGGGTTCCTGGCAAATCCGGGTTATGGATTGCATTTAAAAAGGCCCCGTGGGAGTGCAATGGGCCCCTGTCTTGCTGCTTAGCAATAATGGTATGGGTTTAGGTTCTGCTGTGTGTACTGGTGGTTGACTGCCCCCCAGCCCAGAGTGTGCATGGAAAATTGTCTGGCAGCCTCCCTGACAGCAAGCAGTGATAGTGCCCATGAAGGGGACCTTGTTGGGCCCGCCCCTTTCACGGTTATCGCTTCTCGGCCTTTTGGCTAAGATCAAGTGTAGTATCTGTTCTTATCAGTTTAATATCTGATACGTCCCCTATCTGGGGACCATATATTAAATGGATTTTTGAGAACGGGGGCCGATTTCGAAGCTTGCTTCCGTCGCCCTATGCATTGACCCGATATGGCAGTATCTTCGGGTACAGTGCACCACCCCCTTACAGGGTTAAAAAGAAAGATTCCTACTTTCATTGCTACCTGCTTGCTGGCTAGCCAGCTAGCCAGCCCTGTGGGCCTTGCTGCTGCTGCAGCCAAAAAACAAAAGGTGGTGCTGCTGCTGCTTCTGCTGCTTCTGCTTCTGCTTGTGTCTGGCCCCTGTTGGAGCGTCCAGGCACAGGACTTCTGCTGCTGCTGACTAAATGGCCTCCTTAATTGGATCATTTGAGTAGCCAGCACACCTGTGCAGGTAGGGCATGACATGATAGGCAGCTGCCTTGATAACGGGTGGGTGCTGAATGTTCCTAATTGACAAAATAAGATTAATGCTTATGAAGAAATATAAAATCTCATCCCTTCCCCAATATCGCGCCACACCCCTACCCCTTAATTCCCTGGTTGAACTTGATGGACATATGTCTTTTTTCGACCGTACTAACTATGTAACTATGTAACATAACATGGGGGGGGGGGTCTCCTGGCTGTTCACACAGGTGTGTCATTGCTGTACATTGACCATGCATTGCTTCTGTGGTATTGCAAAGGCAAAGACAAATGCTTCCAGCCATCCATTGCACTAATGGATTGGTCATCAGCTGGCTGTCTATGTCCCGCATCAATATAGACCAAAGTACAGAGGGTTAGGCTATGCTATTGTGCACCTACCTGATGCATCAGAAGGTGCGAGGCCCTTGCTAAATTCTGTGCACAGACTTTGAGATCTATGCTTTAGACTGTATCTAAACCTGCTCCAACATGGACTGACATTCTGGCCTACTTTCAGCCGATGCGACTTGTCTGTCGCTGAACAGTCGCTTTTTATGTATTCAGCACCTATGTATAATGTTGTAAAAATGCTCTAGAAGCTAAAGTCGCAGAAATGTCACACATATTTGGCCTGCAACTTTCTGTGCGACAAATTCAGACAGGAAAAATCAGTATAAATCCTTAGAAAATTATCCCCCAGTGTCTCCATCTGCTGGCGGTATTGAATAAGCATTGCTGCACTGATGGGGTATGCATTAGACGAAAAAAAAGAAGAAAAAGAAGAATAATACGCCCAGAAAAGAGGCGAAAAGGAGAAAAACGTAAAAAAACGTGAAAAAAAAGTAAGAGGAAGAGAAGGGAAAAAAAGGTGGAAATGGGTTTAAAAGTGATTTCGGCGGAGAAATATATATATATATATATATATATATATATATACGCGCACACACACACATAGATATAAACGTATTCTCCGTTGAGATATTGCAGCCGCTGCTGTGTCCAGGCCCAGGAGCCTTAGCACTGTGCTGTGATGTCACTCAATACCACTGACATCACTAGGTGTAAACAACATCTCTCCTTTGCTGTGTATGTGACTATGGAGCTGTTTGGTGATGTCGTCTATTACGGCCTTCATAGAAGCAACAGGAGATTGTTGCATCCATCTAGAACCCTCAGAACTACAGTGCTATGATGTCACTGACTTCCACAGGCCTTGCAGAGTGTAAACAACAACAACCCAGCTTTGTTGTGTATGTAACCATAGGGATTTGTGATGTCACCTAGAACCTTCACAGCAGCGACAGCTTTATGAGGAGCATCAGCACTGCTCTGCCTGAGCAGAACCATCACCGCCATAGGTTGTCAAATAACCCGGATTTAACCCACACAGGTAAGTCCAATGGGGTGCAGGCATGTCCTCTATGCTTACAACTTCCCGTGGGTGTTGGTTTGATACCGTTTGGGGACAGCCAAGGAGGCATCTGCAGGCAACAAAGGTAGGTGTGTGCTTGTGTGTGTGTTTCCTATGCAGATCCTAAGCCCAGTGTCACATGCAAGTAGGAGGAGTAAGAAGGGTTCCTGGCAAATCCGGGTTATGGATTGCATTTAAAAAGGCCCCGTGGGAGTGCAATGGGCCCCTGTCTTGCTGCTTAGCAATAATGGTATGGGTTTAGGTTCTGCTGTGTGTACTGGTGGTTGACTGCCCCCCAGCCCAGAGTGTGCATGGAAAATTGTCTGGCAGCCTCCCTGACAGCAAGCAGTGATAGTGCCCATGAAGGGGACCTTGTTGGGCCCGCCCCTTTCACGGTTATCGCTTCTCGGCCTTTTGGCTAAGATCAAGTGTAGTATCTGTTCTTATCAGTTTAATATCTGATACGTCCCCTATCTGGGGACCATATATTAAATGGATTTTTGAGAACGGGGGCCGATTTCGAAGCTTGCTTCCGTCGCCCTATGCATTGACCCGATATGGCAGTATCTTCGGGTACAGTGCACCACCCCCTTACAGGGTTAAAAAGAAAGATTCCTACTTTCATTGCTACCTGCTTGCTGGCTAGCCAGCTAGCCAGCCCTGTGGGCCTTGCTGCTGCTGCAGCCAAAAAACAAAAGGTGGTGCTGCTGCTGCTTCTGCTGCTTCTGCTTCTGCTTGTGTCTGGCCCCTGTTGGAGCGTCCAGTCACAGGACTTCTGCTGCTGCTGACTAAATGGCCTCCTTAATTGGATCATTTGAGTAGCCAGCACACCTGTGCAGGTAGGGCATGACATGATAGGCAGCTGCCTTGATAGCGGGTGGGTGCTGAATGTTCCTAATTGACAAAATAAGATTAATGCTTATGAAGAAATATAAAATCTCATCCCTTCCCCAATATCGCGCCACACCCCTACCCCTTAATTCCCTGGTTGAACTTGATGGACATATGTCTTTTTTCGACCGTACTAACTATGTAACTATGTAACATAACATGGGGGGGGGTCTCCTGGCTGTTCACACAGGTGTGTCATTGCTGTACATTGACCATGCATTGCTTCTGTGGTATTGCAAAGGCAAAGACAAATGCTTCCAGCCATCCATTGCACTAATGGATTGGTCATCAGCTGGCTGTCTATGTCCCGCATCAATATAGACCAAAGTACAGAGGGTTAGGCTATGCTATTGTGCACCTACCTGATGCATCAGAAGGTGCGAGGCCCTTGCTAAATTCTGTGCACAGACTTTGAGATCTATGCTTTAGACTGTATCTAAACCTGCTCCAACATGGACTGACATTCTGGCCTACTTTCAGCCGATGCGACTTGTCTGTCGCTGAACAGTCGCTTTTTATGTATTCAGCACCTATGTATAATGTTGTAAAAATGCTCTAGAAGCTAAAGTCGCAGAAATGTCACACATATTTGGCCTGCAACTTTCTGTGCGACAAATTCAGACAGGAAAAATCAGTATAAATCCTTAGAAAATTATCCCCCAGTGTCTCCATCTGCTGGCGGTATTGAATAAGCATTGCTGCACTGATGGGGTATGCATTAGACGAAAAAAAAGAAGAAAAAGAAGAATAATACGCCCAGAAAAGAGGCGAAAAGGAGAAAAACGTAAAAAAACGTGAAAAAAAGTAAGAGGAAGAGAAGGGAAAAAAAGGTGGAAATGGGTTTAAAAGTGATTTCGGCGGAGAAATATATATATATATATATATATATATATATATATATATATATATATACGCGCACACACACACATAGATATAAACGTATTCTCCGTTGAGATATTGCAGCCGCTGCTGTGTCCAGGCCCAGGAGCCTTAGCACTGTGCTGTGATGTCACTCAATACCACTGACATCACTAGGTGTAAACAACATCTCTCCTTTGCTGTGTATGTGACTATGGAGCTGTTTGGTGATGTCGTCTATTACGGCCTTCATAGAAGCAACAGGAGATTGTTGCATCCATCTAGAACCCTCAGAACTACAGTGCTATGATGTCACTCACTTCCACAGGCCTTGCAGAGTGTAAACAACAACAACCCAGCTTTGTTGTGTATGTAACCATAGGGATTTGTGATGTCACCTAGAACCTTCACAGCAGCGACAGCTTTATGAGGAGCATCAGCACTGCTCTGCCTGAGCAGAACCATCACCGCCATAGGTTGTCAAATAACCCGGATTTAACCCACACAGGTAAGTCCAATGGGGTGCAGGCATGTCCTCTATGCTTACAGCTTCCCGTGGGTGTTGGTTTGATACCGTTTGGGGACAGCCAAGGAGGCATCTGCAGGCAACAAAGGTAGGTGTGTGCTTGTGTGTGTGTTTCCTATGCAGATCCTAAGCCCAGTGTCACATGCAAGTAGGAGGAGTAAGAAGGGTTCCTGGCAAATCCGGGTTATGGATTGCATTTAAAAAGGCCCCGTGGGAGTGCAATGGGCCCCTGTCTTGCTGCTTAGCAATAATGGTATGGGTTTAGGTTCTGCTGTGTGTACTGGTGGTTGACTGCCCCCCAGCCCAGAGTGTGCATGGAAAATTGTCTGGCAGCCTCCCTGACAGCAAGCAGTGATAGTGCCCATGAAGGGGACCTTGTTGGGCCCGCCCCTTTCACGGTTATCGCTTCTCGGCCTTTTGGCTAAGATCAAGTGTAGTATCTGTTCTTATCAGTTTAATATCTGATACGTCCCCTATCTGGGGACCATATATTAAATGGATTTTTGAGAACGGGGGCCGATTTCGAAGCTTGCTTCCGTCGCCCTATGCATTGACCCGATATGGCAGTATCTTCGGGTACAGTGCACCACCCCCTTACAGGGTTAAAAAGAAAGATTCCTACTTTCATTGCTACCTGCTTGCTGGCTAGCCAGCTAGCCAGCCCTGTGGGCCTTGCTGCTGCTGCAGCCAAAAAACAAAAGGTGGTGCTGCTGCTGCTTCTGCTGCTTCTGCTTCTGCTTGTGTCTGGCCCCTGTTGGAGCGTCCAGGCACAGGACTTCTGCTGCTGCTGACTAAATGGCCTCCTTAATTGGATCATTTGAGTAGCCAGCACACCTGTGCAGGTAGGGCATGACATGATAGGCAGCTGCCTTGATAACGGGTGGGTGCTGAATGTTCCTAATTGACAAAATAAGATTAATGCTTATGAAGAAATATAAAATCTCATCCCTTCCCCAATATCGCGCCACACCCCTACCCCTTAATTCCCTGGTTGAACTTGATGGACATATGTCTTTTTTCGACCGTGCTAACTATGTAACTATGTAACATAACATGGGGGGGGGGGTCTCCTGGCTGTTCACACAGGTGTGTCATTGCTGTACATTGACCATGCATTGCTTCTGTGGTATTGCAAAGGCAAAGACAAATGCTTCCAGCCATCCATTGCACTAATGGATTGGTCATCAGCTGGCTGTCTATGTCCCGCATCAATATAGACCAAAGTACAGAGGGTTAGGCTATGCTATTGTGCACCTACCTGATGCATCAGAAGGTGCGAGGCCCTTGCTAAATTCTGTGCACAGACTTTGAGATCTATGCTTTAGACTGTATCTAAACCTGCTCCAACATGGACTGACATTCTGGCCTACTTTCAGCCGATGCGACTTGTCTGTCGCTGAACAGTCGCTTTTTATGTATTCAGCACCTATGTATAATGTTGTAAAAATGCTCTAGAAGCTAAAGTCGCAGAAATGTCACACATATTTGGCCTGCAACTTTCTGTGCGACAAATTCAGACAGGAAAAATCAGTATAAATCCTTAGAAAATTATCCCCCAGTGTCTCCATCTGCTGGCGGTATTGAATAAGCATTGCTGCACTGATGGGGTATGCATTAGACGAAAAAAAAGAAGAAAAAGAAGAATAATACGCCCAGAAAAGAGGCGAAAAGGAGAAAAACGTAAAAAAACGTGAAAAAAAAGTAAGAGGAAGAGAAGGGAAAAAAAGGTGGAAATGGGTTTAAAAGTGATTTCGGCGGAGAAATATATATATATATATATATATATATATATATATATATACGCGCACACACACACATAGATATAAACGTATTCTCCGTTGAGATATTGCAGCCGCTGCTGTGTCCAGGCCCAGGAGCCTTAGCACTGTGCTGTGATGTCACTCAATACCACTGACATCACTAGGTGTAAACAACATCTCTCCTTTGCTGTGTATGTGACTATGGAGCTGTTTGGTGATGTCGTCTATTACGGCCTTCATAGAAGCAACAGGAGATTGTTGCATCCATCTAGAACCCTCAGAACTACAGTGCTATGATGTCACTCACTTCCACAGGCCTTGCAGAGTGTAAACAACAACAACCCAGCTTTGTTGTGTATGTAACCATAGGGATTTGTGATGTCACCTAGAACCTTCACAGCAGCGACAGCTTTATGAGGAGCATCAGCACTGCTCTGCCTGAGCAGAACCATCACCGCCATAGGTTGTCAAATAACCCGGATTTAACCCACACAGGTAAGTCCAATGGGGTGCAGGCATGTCCTCTATGCTTACAACTTCCCGTGGGTGTTGGTTTGATACCGTTTGGGGACAGCCAAGGAGGCATCTGCAGGCAACAAAGGTAGGTGTGTGCTTGTGTGTGTGTTTCCTATGCAGATCCTAAGCCCAGTGTCACATGCAAGTAGGAGGAGTAAGAAGGGTTCCTGGCAAATCCGGGTTATGGATTGCATTTAAAAAGGCCCCGTGGGAGTGCAATGGGCCCCTGTCTTGCTGCTTAGCAATAATGGTATGGGTTTAGGTTCTGCTGTGTGTACTGGTGGTTGACTGCCCCCCAGCCCAGAGTGTGCATGGAAAATTGTCTGGCAGCCTCCCTGACAGCAAGCAGTGATAGTGCCCATGAAGGGGACCTTGTTGGGCCCGCCCCTTTCACGGTTATCGCTTCTCGGCCTTTTGGCTAAGATCAAGTGTAGTATCTGTTCTTATCAGTTTAATATCTGATACGTCCCCTATCTGGGGACCATATATTAAATGGATTTTTGAGAACGGGGGCCGATTTCGAAGCTTGCTTCCGTCGCCCTATGCATTGACCCGATATGGCAGTATCTTCGGGTACAGTGCACCACCCCCTTACAGGGTTAAAAAGAAAGATTCCTACTTTCATTGCTACCTGCTTGCTGGCTAGCCAGCTAGCCAGCCCTGTGGGCCTTGCTGCTGCTGCAGCCAAAAAACAAAAGGTGGTGCTGCTGCTGCTTCTGCTGCTTCTGCTTCTGCTTGTGTCTGGCCCCTGTTGGAGCGTCCAGTCACAGGACTTCTGCTGCTGCTGACTAAATGGCCTCCTTAATTGGATCATTTGAGTAGCCAGCACACCTGTGCAGGTAGGGCATGACATGATAGGCAGCTGCCTTGATAGCGGGTGGGTGCTGAATGTTCCTAATTGACAAAATAAGATTAATGCTTATGAAGAAATATAAAATCTCATCCCTTCCCCAATATCGCGCCACACCCCTACCCCTTAATTCCCTGGTTGAACTTGATGGACATATGTCTTTTTTCGACCGTACTAACTATGTAACTATGTAACATAACATGGGGGGGGGGTCTCCTGGCTGTTCACACAGGTGTGTCATTGCTGTACATTGACCATGCATTGCTTCTGTGGTATTGCAAAGGCAAAGACAAATGCTTCCAGCCATCCATTGCACTAATGGATTGGTCATCAGCTGGCTGTCTATGTCCCGCATCAATATAGACCAAAGTACAGAGGGTTAGGCTATGCTATTGTGCACCTACCTGATGCATCAGAAGGTGCGAGGCCCTTGCTAAATTCTGTGCACAGACTTTGAGATCTATGCTTTAGACTGTATCTAAACCTGCTCCAACATGGACTGACATTCTGGCCTACTTTCAGCCGATGCGACTTGTCTGTCGCTGAACAGTCGCTTTTTATGTATTCAGCACCTATGTATAATGTTGTAAAAATGCTCTAGAAGCTAAAGTCGCAGAAATGTCACACATATTTGGCCTGCAACTTTCTGTGCGACAAATTCAGACAGGAAAAATCAGTATAAATCCTTAGAAAATTATCCCCCAGTGTCTCCATCTGCTGGCGGTATTGAATAAGCATTGCTGCACTGATGGGGTATGCATTAGACGAAAAAAAAGAAGAAAAAGAAGAATAATACGCCCAGAAAAGAGGCGAAAAGGAGAAAAACGTAAAAAAACGTGAAAAAAAAGTAAGAGGAAGAGAAGGGAAAAAAAGGTGGAAATGGGTTTAAAAGTGATTTCGGCGGAGAAATATATATATATATATATATATATATATATATATATATATATATATACGCGCACACACACACATAGATATAAACGTATTCTCCGTTGAGATATTGCAGCCGCTGCTGTGTCCAGGCCCAGGAGCCTTAGCACTGTGCTGTGATGTCACTCAATACCACTGACATCACTAGGTGTAAACAACATCTCTCCTTTGCTGTGTATGTGACTATGGAGCTGTTTGGTGATGTCGTCTATTACGGCCTTCATAGAAGCAACAGGAGATTGTTGCATCCATCTAGAACCCTCAGAACTACAGTGCTATGATGTCACTGACTTCCACAGGCCTTGCAGAGTGTAAACAACAACAACCCAGCTTTGTTGTGTATGTAACCATAGGGATTTGTGATGTCACCTAGAACCTTCACAGCAGCGACAGCTTTATGAGGAGCATCAGCACTGCTCTGCCTGAGCAGAACCATCACCGCCATAGGTTGTCAAATAACCCGGATTTAACCCACACAGGTAAGTCCAATGGGGTGCAGGCATGTCCTCTATGCTTACAACTTCCCGTGGGTGTTGGTTTGATACCGTTTGGGGACAGCCAAGGAGGCATCTGCAGGCAACAAAGGTAGGTGTGTGCTTGTGTGTGTGTTTCCTATGCAGATCCTAAGCCCAGTGTCACATGCAAGTAGGAGGAGTAAGAAGGGTTCCTGGCAAATCCGGGTTATGGATTGCATTTAAAAAGGCCCCGTGGGAGTGCAATGGGCCCCTGTCTTGCTGCTTAGCAATAATGGTATGGGTTTAGGTTCTGCTGTGTGTACTGGTGGTTGACTGCCCCCCAGCCCAGAGTGTGCATGGAAAATTGTCTGGCAGCCTCCCTGACAGCAAGCAGTGATAGTGCCCATGAAGGGGACCTTGTTGGGCCCGCCCCTTTCACGGTTATCGCTTCTCGGCCTTTTGGCTAAGATCAAGTGTAGTAATACAGGAGATCTGGTCAGAAGGTACTCGGGTACCCCTCTCCTCGGCCTTGTGGGATCGCCCAGGTTTATTGCCTGGGCTTCACCCACTTGTTGCTATTGGGGAGAGGGCCTAGTCCCAGGGTAACGAGTAGCGATCGCCTCTCAAGACCTTCGGGTGGAGAGAGGTTAGAACCATGGATGATGATCCGGATCCAGGTTCTGTGCCGGCATACGCAAGGATCAAAAACACCGTGAGAGTCATTCTCACGGATGATACCAAAAGGGCGGACGATTTGAAATTCGTAGTAGAGGACGTGCTCGGAGGAGTTTTCGGAATACAGAAGGGCGAGATATTGGCAATCCAGGACTACCCGAAGCGTAAAATTTTTGATGTGACGTTCACACAAAATGGCATCCACAGAGATTTTGTTACCAGAGCTGCTGCGAGTAAAGACAAAAAGCTTCAGGGTGTCCGGATTATTGAGCACGTTCTAGACGATATTAAGCTGGTGGTAGTAAAGATGTATTCCCCTTTCGCCAACCTACACGATGTTGAGTTGTTTTTACAAGTCTATTTTAGTAAGGTTGAGTGCAGAGGAAAAATCATGAACAGCTGTGGCATCTGGACATCTAAGTGGAGATTTCAGGTTACATGCAAAAAAGATGACAGATTGCCAGGGGGAATACAACTACCACCAGCTCGTTTTAAAATAAATAATATGTGTGGCGACCTCTTTTATGCGGGGATGCCAAGCTACTGCAGGAAGTGTCACAGATATGGACACACAAAAGAAAACTGTGAAAGTACATGCAAAAAATGTGGTAGCACACAGCACGAGACAGAGAAATGCACAAGAGGAGGGAGGTGCAATTTCTGTCAACAATTCGGTCACCTTTTCTCCTCTTGTCCCCACAGACATAGGACGGAGCAGCAGTGGCAACCCTGGAGGCAGCAAGGACAGCAACCGGGACACCAGCCGAGGCAAGCAGAGCCAGTGATTACCCCCCCACAAGAGGTAAGCGGTGAGATGGAGAAGGAGAAAGACCCCCCTCAGGCAAAAGGAGGGGACCCTAAAGAGCAGAGGATGGCCAAAAAACGTGCAAGTGGTGGAAAAACTGGCCCCCAGGAGCATGCTGGGTTAAGAGAGGAGCGGACGGCGGCCGAATCCGCTCCTCAGCAACCTCTGGCTCAGGGTCCCCCTGAGAGCGATGATCCGGGTTGAGAGGTGAAGGTTAAAAGGCGGAGGGGCTCCAGAAGACTCTATTCGGAGGCGGTCCAGGGGGAGCCGATGGAAGTACCTGCGGATGCAGGGAACCCAAGTGACGTTCCTCCACAGGTCCCCATAGGGGATACCCCCCCTCCTCCCTGCCAGGAGGAGGTTTCAGGGGTGACCGTCTCTGAGGTACCAGAGACGGAACTAAGTGAACACCCGACCCCTATGGAGGGGCAAGAGGTGGAAGAACCCAATGAGTCTGGAGCCCTGATTGCCAGGATGCCCGAGAACAACTATGCCTCAATCATGATGGAGGAGGGGGGTCGGCTGAGTGATGGTGCCTCCTCTCCTGCTTCCTCTATGCGTACAGTTGAGTCAGATTTTGGGGGGTATGAGGCTTCGGAGGGGGAATCAGAGGTGTAAGACGTTTTCTTGTACATTCCCATGGCTGAGTTGTCCGGTCTGTCCTTGAACGTGAGAAGTGTGAGTGCCAGAGTAAGAAGGGTTGCCCTATTTAATTACTTGTCGGTTTTTGCTGCTTCCGTCCTTTTCCTGCAGGAATGTGGCATCCCGCACAGATTAAATTATAAAGAATATGAAGATGATTGGGTGCACGGTCCATCAGTCTGGTCTGGATCAAATGAGTCCAGATCAGCAGGGGTCGCCATACTTTTTAAAGGGAACGTTTTAATTGAGAGTTTTAACGAAATTTTACCAGGCAGAATTTTATTGGTCAACGCTTTTATTAATGGTATTAAATGGCAGTTTTTAAATTTTTATGGTTCTCCTGATAAGAATGAAAGAATAAAAATGTTGGAGATTTTACCCCTTTTTATTAACAATTCTAGTCCTCTTGTTTTATCAGGTGATTTTAATTGTATTTTAAGGGGAGAACGCCGTTTTTCGAACGCAGTGAGTAGGAACTATGACAAGACGTCTTTTATGTTAAAAAACTTGATTTTAGATTTTAATCTCACTGATGTTTTTAAAAAATGTAATTTTAACGTACCAGAGGAAGACGGTGTTACCTGGAGCAATGCAAGCTGTAGCTCCAGGATAGATTTTATTTTTTGTTCTTATCAAGTACTGCCTTTTAACTGTGATCTTTTTACCAATGTTTTTTCTGACCATAAATTATTGTATTTTAAAGTTAAAAGTGATTTTAAAAGGAGAACTGGTAGGAATGCCTGGAAGTTAAACGTGTCCCTTTTAGAAGATCCGCAGGTTTTATCAGATTTTATCACCTTTTACAAGGAATGCAGACGAGTAAAAGACCCCAACACTCCCACCAGTATCTGGTGGGAAAAAATGAAACTAAAAATAAAAGAATTTTTTATCCGTGTTGGGGTTAGGAAAGCTAAAGAAAAACGTGAATTTTATAATATCCTAAATACTCGTCTGCAAACCCTGTACAAATTCAGAGCACATGGGATGGAGGTGGAGAAGGAGGTACATGATCTTAAAAAAGAAATAACTAAGTGCCTGGAGCAGAAAGGAAAAGAAATTATCTTTAGGTCTCGAATACAGCATCTTGAGGAAAACGAGACCTGCTCCAGGTATTTTTTTAAGAAAATACATGAAAATAGAAGGTTAATAGAAAACATTGAAGGAGTGAATGATGTACAGGGTATTTTAAAAAAGGTGCAAGAGTTTTATGCGGATCTTTTTAATGTAAAACACATTGATGAATGTTTTATGAATGACTCGTTAAAGGAGATCACCAATTTTTTAGATCCTGTCTCACAGTCTTTTTTATTGCAGAATATTTCAGAGCAGGAGATTTTAGAGACCGTCAAGAGTTTTAAAACAGGTAAAGTGCCTGGGCCGGATGGTATACCCATTGAATTTTATGTTACTTTTTATGGTATTTTAAAAGAAGATTTGTTCTCCCTTTTTACGGAAGTCTTTAAGTCTAAAATCCTCCCAGGCTCATGGAAGAAGGGTGATGTCTCCCTGCTATTCAAAAAGGGAGACCGGTCGGAACTCAAAAACTGGAGACCAATCACCCTTCTGAACTGCGACTATAAAATAATGGCGAAACTGTGTGCTAACCGCTTAAAGAACGTAATCCATAAAATAATTCATACAAACCAAGTCTGTGGGGTGCCTGGGAGGAGTTTATGGGAGAACCTAAACCTTTTAAAGGATGTAATTAGCGACACCAAATTAAGAAAAGGAAAGCTGGCGGTTTTATCCATAGATTTTGAAAAAGCTTTCGACAGGGTGTCACATTTTTATCTTTTTAAGGTTTTAGAGAAAATGGGTATACCTGATGGCTTTTTATTGTCTCTTAGAGCTTTTTATGATAACTGTACTAGTAAAATTTTAGTAAATGGTTTTAAGACACAGGGCGTGATTTTAAATTCCGGAGTGAAGCAGGGGTGTCCCTTGTCCCCACTACTCTTCATTTGCGCAATAGAGCCTCTTTTATGTACAATACGAAAGGATAAGCAGATCCATGGAGTCCCCCTGCCAGGAGGAGGGGGACTAGAGGCGAAGGTAGTGGGGTACATGGACGATGTTGCGGTGTTTTGCAGGGACACCCCATCGCTTCAGAAGACGCTAAAACAGATTCAATATTTTAATTGTGCCTCCGGTTTTAAAGTCAATTTTAACAAAAGTAACATTTTAAACATAGGCGGAATGCCTTTGTATGATGTGCCCGTCCCTGTGTCTGAGTCGGTGCAGATTTTAGGTGTCTCCTTTGACGAGTCTAATAATGGTTTTAATAGCTGGGACTTGGTGGCTCAAAAAATAAATAAGAAAATATGTATGTGGAACATGCGAGAACTTACAATGGAAGGGAAGGTTTTAATTACAAAAATGGTGCTTTTACCTATTTTATTGTATTTAAGTCTGGTTTTCCCACCCCCCGAAATGGTTCTAAAGAAAATAACAAAAGCTTGTTTTACTTTCTTTTGGAGTTCTAAGAGCGAAAAATTAAAGAGACAAATTGTGATAAAACCGAACTCCAGGGGCGGTAAGGATTTTCCAGATTTTAAAGCTTTCCTTTTAATAAAGTTTTTTAGCATGTGTTTTACTACTGTTTTTAAAGATAGCTACTGGTCTTATTTTGTTCGTTTTAATACTGGTTATTTTATGCGGAGGAACGGCTGGTTTTCTACAGTTTTAAGTTGCCCTTATTCTTTGAATTTACCCCCTCAATACATGATTTTAGGAAAAATTTTAAACTTATATAATTTTAAAGGTAAAAGTGTTCAGGATCTGTGCAATAGCAAAAAACTACTAAAGGAAATAAAAGAAACCAGTACCGTGACTCCCATCAAAAATTTTAACGAACAGAAGTGTATACAGATTTGGAAGATGTTGAGTATTAATTATCTTTTTAATTCACAGAAGGACCTGGCCTGGAGCTGCGCACACGAGTGTCTTCCATGCCGGGCATTCCAGCACCGAAGAGGATTATCCAACTCTGCAACCTGCCCGAGGGAGGGATGCCGACAAGAGGAGACCGTGCACCATCTAATATGGACTTGTTTTTACTCGCAGAAAATATGGACAAAGATACTCCCTCTGGTAAAAAGGATAACTGGACTAAAAGACTTAAATATTGCAGTGGTTTTTTATGGTTGCCTGGAATGCCCAACACGGACTCAAGAGACTATTGCATGGAAGATCATAAACTGTGTGAAGGCAGCTCTGTGGAAGGCCAGGAATATTTTATTGTTCAAGCATGAGGTTTTATCTGTGAAGGACATTTTATCTATCTGTTTTTATGAAATGTACCAGTACTATCTTTTAGACAAGAAGAGATTTCCGCTTTTATCTAGAAAATGGTTTTTAAAAGAATGGAATTCTATCTTGTAAAGCCACCAAGTGCCCATTTTATGTTTTAATATGTTGTAAATATGTTATTTATATGTAACTGTATTTATTGACATATTTGCACAATTTTGTTAACATTATTTAATTTTTAATAAAGTTGCCCCCGTAAGGGTAGTCAAGTTAAAAAAAAAAAAAATCTGTTCTTATCAGTTTAATATCTGATACGTCCCCTATCTGGGGACCATATATTAAATGGATTTTTGAGAACGGGGGCCGATTTCGAAGCTTGCTTCCGTCGCCCTATGCATTGACCCGATATGGCAGTATCTTCGGGTACAGTGCACCACCCCCTTACAGGGTTAAAAAGAAAGATTCCTACTTTCATTGCTACCTGCTTGCTGGCTAGCCAGCTAGCCAGCCCTGTGGGCCTTGCTGCTGCTGCAGCCAAAAAACAAAAGGTGGTGCTGCTGCTGCTTCTGCTGCTTCTGCTTCTGCTTGTGTCTGGCCCCTGTTGGAGCGTCCAGTCACAGGACTTCTGCTGCTGCTGACTAAATGGCCTCCTTAATTGGATCATTTGAGTAGCCAGCACACCTGTGCAGGTAGGGCATGACATGATAGGCAGCTGCCTTGATAGCGGGTGGGTGCTGAATGTTCCTAATTGACAAAATAAGATTAATGCTTATGAAGAAATATAAAATCTCATCCCTTCCCCAATATCGCGCCACACCCCTACCCCTTAATTCCCTGGTTGAACTTGATGGACATATGTCTTTTTTCGACCGTACTAACTATGTAACTATGTAACATAACATGGGGGGGGGTCTCCTGGCTGTTCACACAGGTGTGTCATTGCTGTACATTGACCATGCATTGCTTCTGTGGTATTGCAAAGGCAAAGACAAATGCTTCCAGCCATCCATTGCACTAATGGATTGGTCATCAGCTGGCTGTCTATGTCCCGCATCAATATAGACCAAAGTACAGAGGGTTAGGCTATGCTATTGTGCACCTACCTGATGCATCAGAAGGTGCGAGGCCCTTGCTAAATTCTGTGCACAGACTTTGAGATCTATGCTTTAGACTGTATCTAAACCTGCTCCAACATGGACTGACATTCTGGCCTACTTTCAGCCGATGCGACTTGTCTGTCGCTGAACAGTCGCTTTTTATGTATTCAGCACCTATGTATAATGTTGTAAAAATGCTCTAGAAGCTAAAGTCGCAGAAATGTCACACATATTTGGCCTGCAACTTTCTGTGCGACAAATTCAGACAGGAAAAATCAGTATAAATCCTTAGAAAATTATCCCCCAGTGTCTCCATCTGCTGGCGGTATTGAATAAGCATTGCTGCACTGATGGGGTATGCATTAGACGAAAAAAAAGAAGAAAAAGAAGAATAATACGCCCAGAAAAGAGGCGAAAAGGAGAAAAACGTAAAAAAACGTGAAAAAAAGTAAGAGGAAGAGAAGGGAAAAAAAGGTGGAAATGGGTTTAAAAGTGATTTCGGCGGAGAAATATATATATATATATATATATATATATATATATATATATATATATACGCGCACACACACACATAGATATAAACGTATTCTCCGTTGAGATATTGCAGCCGCTGCTGTGTCCAGGCCCAGGAGCCTTAGCACTGTGCTGTGATGTCACTCAATACCACTGACATCACTAGGTGTAAACAACATCTCTCCTTTGCTGTGTATGTGACTATGGAGCTGTTTGGTGATGTCGTCTATTACGGCCTTCATAGAAGCAACAGGAGATTGTTGCATCCATCTAGAACCCTCAGAACTACAGTGCTATGATGTCACTCACTTCCACAGGCCTTGCAGAGTGTAAACAACAACAACCCAGCTTTGTTGTGTATGTAACCATAGGGATTTGTGATGTCACCTAGAACCTTCACAGCAGCGACAGCTTTATGAGGAGCATCAGCACTGCTCTGCCTGAGCAGAACCATCACCGCCATAGGTTGTCAAATAACCCGGATTTAACCCACACAGGTAAGTCCAATGGGGTGCAGGCATGTCCTCTATGCTTACAGCTTCCCGTGGGTGTTGGTTTGATACCGTTTGGGGACAGCCAAGGAGGCATCTGCAGGCAACAAAGGTAGGTGTGTGCTTGTGTGTGTGTTTCCTATGCAGATCCTAAGCCCAGTGTCACATGCAAGTAGGAGGAGTAAGAAGGGTTCCTGGCAAATCCGGGTTATGGATTGCATTTAAAAAGGCCCCGTGGGAGTGCAATGGGCCCCTGTCTTGCTGCTTAGCAATAATGGTATGGGTTTAGGTTCTGCTGTGTGTACTGGTGGTTGACTGCCCCCCAGCCCAGAGTGTGCATGGAAAATTGTCTGGCAGCCTCCCTGACAGCAAGCAGTGATAGTGCCCATGAAGGGGACCTTGTTGGGCCCGCCCCTTTCACGGTTATCGCTTCTCGGCCTTTTGGCTAAGATCAAGTGTAGTATCTGTTCTTATCAGTTTAATATCTGATACGTCCCCTATCTGGGGACCATATATTAAATGGATTTTTGAGAACGGGGGCCGATTTCGAAGCTTGCTTCCGTCGCCCTATGCATTGACCCGATATGGCAGTATCTTCGGGTACAGTGCACCACCCCCTTACAGGGTTAAAAAGAAAGATTCCTACTTTCATTGCTACCTGCTTGCTGGCTAGCCAGCTAGCCAGCCCTGTGGGCCTTGCTGCTGCTGCAGCCAAAAAACAAAAGGTGGTGCTGCTGCTGCTTCTGCTGCTTCTGCTTCTGCTTGTGTCTGGCCCCTGTTGGAGCGTCCAGGCACAGGACTTCTGCTGCTGCTGACTAAATGGCCTCCTTAATTGGATCATTTGAGTAGCCAGCACACCTGTGCAGGTAGGGCATGACATGATAGGCAGCTGCCTTGATAGCGGGTGGGTGCTGAATGTTCCTAATTGACAAAATAAGATTAATGCTTATGAAGAAATATAAAATCTCATCCCTTCCCCAATATCGCGCCACACCCCTACCCCTTAATTCCCTGGTTGAACTTGATGGACATATGTCTTTTTTCGACCGTACTAACTATGTAACTATGTAACATAACATGGGGGGGGGGGTCTCCTGGCTGTTCACACAGGTGTGTCATTGCTGTACATTGACCATGCATTGCTTCTGTGGTATTGCAAAGGCAAAGACAAATGCTTCCAGCCATCCATTGCACTAATGGATTGGTCATCAGCTGGCTGTCTATGTCCCGCATCAATATAGACCAAAGTACAGAGGGTTAGGCTATGCTATTGTGCACCTACCTGATGCATCAGAAGGTGCGAGGCCCTTGCTAAATTCTGTGCACAGACTTTGAGATCTATGCTTTAGACTGTATCTAAACCTGCTCCAACATGGACTGACATTCTGGCCTACTTTCAGCCGATGCGACTTGTCTGTCGCTGAACAGTCGCTTTTTATGTATTCAGCACCTATGTATAATGTTGTAAAAATGCTCTAGAAGCTAAAGTCGCAGAAATGTCACACATATTTGGCCTGCAACTTTCTGTGCGACAAATTCAGACAGGAAAAATCAGTATAAATCCTTAGAAAATTATCCCCCAGTGTCTCCATCTGCTGGCGGTATTGAATAAGCATTGCTGCACTGATGGGGTATGCATTAGACGAAAAAAAAGAAGAAAAAGAAGAATAATACGCCCAGAAAAGAGGCGAAAAGGAGAAAAACGTAAAAAAACGTGAAAAAAAAGTAAGAGGAAGAGAAGGGAAAAAAAGGTGGAAATGGGTTTAAAAGTGATTTCGGCGGAGAAATATATATATATATATATATATATATATATATATATATATATACGCGCACACACACACATAGATATAAACGTATTCTCCGTTGAGATATTGCAGCCGCTGCTGTGTCCAGGCCCAGGAGCCTTAGCACTGTGCTGTGATGTCACTCAATACCACTGACATCACTAGGTGTAAACAACATCTCTCCTTTGCTGTGTATGTGACTATGGAGCTGTTTGGTGATGTCGTCTATTACGGCCTTCATAGAAGCAACAGGAGATTGTTGCATCCATCTAGAACCCTCAGAACTACAGTGCTATGATGTCACTCACTTCCACAGGCCTTGCAGAGTGTAAACAACAACAACCCAGCTTTGTTGTGTATGTAACCATAGGGATTTGTGATGTCACCTAGAACCTTCACAGCAGCGACAGCTTTATGAGGAGCATCAGCACTGCTCTGCCTGAGCAGAACCATCACCGCCATAGGTTGTCAAATAACCCGGATTTAACCCACACAGGTAAGTCCAATGGGGTGCAGGCATGTCCTCTATGCTTACAGCTTCCCGTGGGTGTTGGTTTGATACCGTTTGGGGACAGCCAAGGAGGCATCTGCAGGCAACAAAGGTAGGTGTGTGCTTGTGTGTGTGTTTCCTATGCAGATCCTAAGCCCAGTGTCACATGCAAGTAGGAGGAGTAAGAAGGGTTCCTGGCAAATCCGGGTTATGGATTGCATTTAAAAAGGCCCCGTGGGAGTGCAATGGGCCCCTGTCTTGCTGCTTAGCAATAATGGTATGGGTTTAGGTTCTGCTGTGTGTACTGGTGGTTGACTGCCCCCCAGCCCAGAGTGTGCATGGAAAATTGTCTGGCAGCCTCCCTGACAGCAAGCAGTGATAGTGCCCATGAAGGGGACCTTGTTGGGCCCGCCCCTTTCACGGTTATCGCTTCTCGGCCTTTTGGCTAGATCAAGTGTCTGGTCAGGAGGATCCTGGGAGTTTGTCCTACCTTTTCCAAGGGGGGCTGCTACGAGGAACCGAAAAGGCGATCGACAAGATGGGTGTTCGCATCCGTTACCTTACATCCGGTGAAACGCGGATTCGTTTTTCCTTTCGCTTTGATGTTGATGAAGACAAGCAAGAACTCGTCCAACTTTCTTATTTTGTGAAAGAAACTCTCTACAAGCTTCTTGGGGTGAAGAAAGAGAACATCGTCTGTCTCAGAGATCCTCGGAAGGGCAGCTTCATCCTAACTCTGGACTCTGCTTATGCATGCCAGAATCTTTTTGAGAAGCTGAAAAGCAATCAAGACCTTGCTGAGCTTGATGGGATCACGGTCACAGTGTTGTATACTGGAGGCGATATTCCTCTAGTTGTGTGTATGCACAATCCCTTTGTGACTGTGTCCCATATTGAGCTCTTTTTGGGGAAATACTGCAGTTCTGTTAAGTATTCCCATAAGGTGATGAATTCAGAAGACCTATGGACGGGGAAACATAAGTTTTTTGTGAAAATGAAGGAGGATGCTACTGGCATTGGAGGGTTGTGTCATCCACCCTCCAACTTTTCTATCGGTCGGGATAAGGGCTATTTGTTTTATCCCGAGATGCCTACTTTTTGTAGGAAATGTAAGAAATTCGGACATACTATGGAAGTTTGCACGGACACTACAGTTCGCTGTGGTCGGTGCAATCAAGAAGGCCATGTTTCTAAGGACTGTGCTAAAATCGTCTGCAACATTTGTGGTGAAGAAGGCCATGCCTTTAAAGATTGCAGTCTCCGTTCCAGTGTAGCTAGATCGTGGGCTGACCGTGTAGCGGGGAGAGTGGGTGTAGTGCAAGCTGAAGTACCACCTGCGAAAGCACCCCAGCGGTCTGAGGCGCCTTCAGAAAAGCCGGCTGTAACTTCTCATGTCGTGGCGGAGCTTATGGACCTTTCTGCTGTGCCTGAGACAGAGGGGAGACCTTCTGTGGAGGGTTCTGGTGGTGGAGGGTCACTAGTGAGCAGTGAAGCCATGGAGGTTGGCGTGAAGGAGATCAAGCGGAAGAAGGAACTTGGAGATGAGCCACAACTTGGCATTAAACGGCCTGTCAAAAAAAGCTCAGACGAATGTGAGGACAGTCAACATGCATGGAGGCCTTCTATAAGATCAGCGTCCGATCCAAAAAATATCAAAGAGTTCGAAAGCCCGGAGTCACCTGTGGGTTTCATATCGGACTCAAACTCCAGTAGCGAATAGCTTCCTTAAAGTGCTCCTCTCTTAATGTGAGAGGTCTAAAGAGCCCTACGAGAAGGGCTGCTTTGTTTAGTTTTTTAGAGACCTTGGACTGTTCTCTGTTCTTTTTACAAGAATGTGGAATTGAACATAGTCCAAATTATGAGGACCTTTGTCGTAGCTGGACTTTGGGACCATCGGTCTGGTCGGGTGACAATCTGAACAGATCTTCAGGTGTTGGGATCTTGTTTAGAGGTTCAGATGTACAAGTTTTGTCCTTCTTAGAAATTATACCTGGTAGAGCGCTATTAGTTAATATTAAGTACAATGGCTCAGAGATTAAGCTTTTTAACATCTATGCTTCTCCTGAAAAAAATGAGAGAGCCGACTTGATTAATGATATTCAGGCTTTTATCCCAGGTTCAACACCTATTTTAATGGCTGGAGATTTTAATTGTTGTATGAGTGGTGATCATCGTGAGAGTGGAAGTGTGCATGTCAGAGTGGATAAAACAGAGAAACAGATTAAGAGTATGACTGAGGATTTTAACTTTACCGATGTCTGGAGGAGAAAATACCCAGACGACCCTGGTTACACATGGGAAAATAATGTCTGCAAATCCAGGATTGATTTTATTTTTTTATCGGAAAGTTTTAATCTAGTTGAGGTTTCTCTTTTATCGAATATTTTCTCTGATCATAAGTTATTACATGCACATGTCACTTTACCTGGCCTAGAGAAAGGCAGAGGCGTTTGGAAGCTCAACACTACTTTATTAGAGGACATGAAAACAAAAAATGATTTTATTGCTGCTTATAACAAATGGAGATTGCGTCAATCCCAATATAAAAATATTTTGGATTGGTGGGAGGATGTTAAAAAGTGGACTAAACTGTTTTTTATCCGTGTGGGCATCCAAAAGGCTAAGGAGAAAAAGTTATGGTTTAAAATGTTAAACACTAAAATCCAAACATATTATAAACTAAAGCAAGCCGGGCTTGAGATGGATGATGTTATTGCTCAGACAAAGAATGAAATAAAAAATGCCATTAGTCAAAAAGGAAAAGAAATGATTTTTAACAGCAAGGTGCAATGTCTGGAGAATGATGAAAAGTGTTCGAGATTCTTTTTTAAGAAGGTGGTGGGAAAGAAAGAAATGATATCTGTAATAGAAGGGAAGATAACTAATGAAGAGATGTTGCGAGAAGCACAAGTATTTTATCAGGAGCTTTTTAATAAAAAAGATATTGATATTTCCTTTACTAATGATGTTTTAGATACCTTGGATTCAAAACTTGACAAAACTGACCAAGAGAGCCTTTGTGATGAAATCTTTTTACCTGAACTTTTAAGCACTTTTAAGAGTTTTTTAAATGGTAAAACACCTGGTTCGGATGGGTTGCCAGTTGAATTTTATCTGTGTTTTTGGTCCATTTTAAAAGATGATCTTTTAGGTATTTTTAACTGTGCTTTTAAATCTGAGATTTTACCTGCGTCCTGGAGAGATGGTGTTGTTACTCTGATTTTTAAAAAAGGAGACATCTCTAAATTAGAAAATTGGAGGCCTATTACCCTGCTAAATACAGACTATAAGGTTTTAGCAAAAATTTTAGCAAATAGGCTCAAGCAGGTAATTTCTAAGGTTATACACAGTGACCAAGTATGCGGAGTACCTGGAAGGAAAATAAGTGATCATCTAAACCTTGTAAAAGATGTTTTATGGTATCAGAAACAATGTGATCAGAAATTGGCAATTTTATCCTTGGATTTTCAAAAGGCTTATGACCGTGTTTCTCATGATTTTTTATGGTTGGTTTTAAAGAAAATGAATTTTCCTGATTTTATTGTTGGAAAAATTGCACTTTTATATAAAAACTGTTTTAGTCGTATTTTAATTAACGGTTTTTTATCCCAAGAGGTATGTTTACAGTCTGGGGTGAAACAGGGGTGCCCCCTATCACCCATTCTTTTCATATGTGCAATAGAACCTCTGTTGAATGTTTTGAGAAAAGATAAGCTCATTAGAGGAGTGCCAATCCCTGGAAGTGGAGGACAGAGCGTAAAGACGATAGCATACATGGATGATGTTAATATTCTATGTCCAGATGAACCATCCCTGAAACGTGCTATCAGACAGACAGAATTTTTTTGTGAGGGCTCTGGCTTCAAATTAAATAAAAATAAATGTGATTGCTTTGCAATAGGGAATTGGGGCAATACGGAGGTGAATGTGCAATATGATAAAATCAAAATCTTGGGTGTCATCTTTGACAATGAAAATAATGGAGAGGAAAGCTGGTCCATCGTCAAAGAGAAAGTGCAAAAGAAAATAAGTTTTTGGAAAATGAGGAAATTAACAATAGAAGGAAAAGTACTGATAATGAAAGCTTTGTTGCTACCTATCATGCTATATTTAAGCTTGGTTTTCCCACCGAGTGAACGCACCTTAAAGTTTTTAAACAAGATTTGCTTTCATTTTTTATGGGGGTCTAAAATGGATAAACTCAGGAGAGATGTAATGATGAAGACAAAGAAATTGGGGGGTAAGGATGTGCCTGATTTAAAAAGGTTTTTATATATTCACTTTTTTTCTATGTGTTTTAATGGCTTGCAAAGAAACTGTTATTGGTCTTATTTTTTAAAATATGCTGCAGGTCACATTTTTAGAAAAAGAAAGTGGATAACCTTACCTTTAACGTCCCCAATCTTATTTATTCCCCCAGCGCACTATGTGGTTTTAGAAAAGATTATTCGTATTTATGGCATTGCTAATTTTAGTCAAGAAATTTGTAGTAATGCACGAAAATTAGTTCCTGAAATCAGGAAGATAGAACAGATTTGCTTAATATCTAATTATTCCACTGAGAAATCTCTAAGAGTTTGGAGGATGGTGAATATGGGATTCTTATCTAATGACTTAAAAGATCTGGCCTGGCAGATAGCACATCAATGTTTGCCTACCAGAGAATTCCAACACAGAAGAGGATTGTGTCGTAGTGCAAAGTGCCCGAGAATGGGGTGTCCTAGTGAGGAAACAGTTTTACACCTTTTTTGGAACTGTTTTTACGCCCAAGAGATATGGCATTTGATAGGACCCTTACTAAAATTCATTTCTGATCTTAATTTTTTAAATCATGAAGTTATTTTATATGGATTTTATAATGTTTTATCTGTGGAAAAGTCTCGGGTTTTGTGGATTAGTATAAATTGTATTAAAATTGCACTATGGAAGACGAGGAATATTCTTCTTTTTAAAAGAGACACTATTACCTCTAAAGATTGTGTTCGCCTAGCTCTTAGTGAGATGTATGTTTTCTATTTATTGGATAAAAAAAGATTAGGTCACAAAGTGGCTAAAAGTCTTTGGAATCTACATCTGTGGAATATGCTTTTAGCAGACTAAGTATAATCTGGACTGCGTAAGGTCTTTTAGTCTAAGAATATTATATCTAAAAGTAAAAAATCTGTTCTTATCAGTTTAATATCTGATACGTCCCCTATCTGGGGACCATATATTAAATGGATTTTTGAGAACGGGGGCCGATTTCGAAGCTTGCTTCCGTCGCCCTATGCATTGACCCGATATGGCAGTATCTTCGGGTACAGTGCACCACCCCCTTACAGGGTTAAAAAGAAAGATTCCTACTTTCATTGCTACCTGCTTGCTGGCTAGCCAGCTAGCCAGCCCTGTGGGCCTTGCTGCTGCTGCAGCCAAAAAACAAAAGGTGGTGCTTCTGCTGCTTCTGCTTCTGCTTGTGTCTGGCCCCTGTTGGAGCGTCCAGGCACAGGACTTCTGCTGCTGCTGACTAAATGGCCTCCTTAATTGGATCATTTGAGTAGCCAGCACACCTGTGCAGGTAGGGCATGACATGATAGGCAGCTGCCTTGATAGCGGGTGGGTGCTGAATGTTCCTAATTGACAAAATAAGATTAATGCTTATGAAGAAATATAAAATCTCATCCCTTCCCCAATATCGCGCCACACCCCTACCCCTTAATTCCCTGGTTGAACTTGATGGACATATGTCTTTTTTCGACCGTACTAACTATGTAACTATGTAACATAACATGGGGGGGGGTCTCCTGGCTGTTCACACAGGTGTGTCATTGCTGTACATTGACCATGCATTGCTTCTGTGGTATTGCAAAGGCAAAGACAAATGCTTCCAGCCATCCATTGCACTAATGGATTGGTCATCAGCTGGCTGTCTATGTCCCGCATCAATATAGACCAAAGTACAGAGGGTTAGGCTATGCTATTGTGCACCTACCTGATGCATCAGAAGGTGCGAGGCCCTTGCTAAATTCTGTGCACAGACTTTGAGATCTATGCTTTAGACTGTATCTAAACCTGCTCCAACATGGACTGACATTCTGGCCTACTTTCAGCCGATGCGACTTGTCTGTCGCTGAACAGTCGCTTTTTATGTATTCAGCACCTATGTATAATGTTGTAAAAATGCTCTAGAAGCTAAAGTCGCAGAAATGTCACACATATTTGGCCTGCAACTTTCTGTGCGACAAATTCAGACAGGAAAAATCAGTATAAATCCTTAGAAAATTATCCCCCAGTGTCTCCATCTGCTGGCGGTATTGAATAAGCATTGCTGCACTGATGGGGTATGCATTAGACGAAAAAAAAGAAGAAAAAGAAGAATAATACGCCCAGAAAAGAGGCGAAAAGGAGAAAAACGTAAAAAAACGTGAAAAAAAAGTAAGAGGAAGAGAAGGGAAAAAAAGGTGGAAATGGGTTTAAAAGTGATTTCGGCGGAGAAATATATATATATATATATATATATATATATATATATATATATATATATACGCGCACACACACACATAGATATAAACGTATTCTCCGTTGAGATATTGCAGCCGCTGCTGTGTCCAGGCCCAGGAGCCTTAGCACTGTGCTGTGATGTCACTCAATACCACTGACATCACTAGGTGTAAACAACATCTCTCCTTTGCTGTGTATGTGACTATGGAGCTGTTTGGTGATGTCGTCTATTACGGCCTTCATAGAAGCAACAGGAGATTGTTGCATCCATCTAGAACCCTCAGAACTACAGTGCTATGATGTCACTGACTTCCACAGGCCTTGCAGAGTGTAAACAACAACAACCCAGCTTTGTTGTGTATGTAACCATAGGGATTTGTGATGTCACCTAGAACCTTCACAGCAGCGACAGCTTTATGAGGAGCATCAGCACTGCTCTGCCTGAGCAGAACCATCACCGCCATAGGTTGTCAAATAACCCGGATTTAACCCACACAGGTAAGTCCAATGGGGTGCAGGCATGTCCTCTATGCTTACAGCTTCCCGTGGGTGTTGGTTTGATACCGTTTGGGGACAGCCAAGGAGGCATCTGCAGGCAACAAAGGTAGGTGTGTGCTTGTGTGTGTGTTTCCTATGCAGATCCTAAGCCCAGTGTCACATGCAAGTAGGAGGAGTAAGAAGGGTTCCTGGCAAATCCGGGTTATGGATTGCATTTAAAAAGGCCCCGTGGGAGTGCAATGGGCCCCTGTCTTGCTGCTTAGCAATAATGGTATGGGTTTAGGTTCTGCTGTGTGTACTGGTGGTTGACTGCCCCCCAGCCCAGAGTGTGCATGGAAAATTGTCTGGCAGCCTCCCTGACAGCAAGCAGTGATAGTGCCCATGAAGGGGACCTTGTTGGGCCCGCCCCTTTCACGGTTATCGCTTCTCGGCCTTTTGGCTAAGATCAAGTGTAGTATCTGTTCTTATCAGTTTAATATCTGATACGTCCCCTATCTGGGGACCATATATTAAATGGATTTTTGAGAACGGGGGCCGATTTCGAAGCTTGCTTCCGTCGCCCTATGCATTGACCCGATATGGCAGTATCTTCGGGTACAGTGCACCACCCCCTTACAGGGTTAAAAAGAAAGATTCCTACTTTCATTGCTACCTGCTTGCTGGCTAGCCAGCTAGCCAGCCCTGTGGGCCTTGCTGCTGCTGCAGCCAAAAAACAAAAGGTGGTGCTGCTGCTGCTTCTGCTTCTGCTTGTGTCTGGCCCCTGTTGGAGCGTCCAGGCACAGGACTTCTGCTGCTGCTGACTAAATGGCCTCCTTAATTGGATCATTTGAGTAGCCAGCACACCTGTGCAGGTAGGGCATGACATGATAGGCAGCTGCCTTGATAGCGGGTGGGTGCTGAATGTTCCTAATTGACAAAATAAGATTAATGCTTATGAAGAAATATAAAATCTCATCCCTTCCCCAATATCGCGCCACACCCCTACCCCTTAATTCCCTGGTTGAACTTGATGGACATATGTCTTTTTTCGACCGTACTAACTATGTAACTATGTAACATAACATGGGGGGGGGGGGGGTCTCCTGGCTGTTCACACAGGTGTGTCATTGCTGTACATTGACCATGCATTGCTTCTGTGGTATTGCAAAGGCAAAGACAAATGCTTCCAGCCATCCATTGCACTAATGGATTGGTCATCAGCTGGCTGTCTATGTCCCGCATCAATATAGACCAAAGTACAGAGGGTTAGGCTATGCTATTGTGCACCTACCTGATGCATCAGAAGGTGCGAGGCCCTTGCTAAATTCTGTGCACAGACTTTGAGATCTATGCTTTAGACTGTATCTAAACCTGCTCCAACATGGACTGACATTCTGGCCTACTTTCAGCCGATGCGACTTGTCTGTCGCTGAACAGTCGCTTTTTATGTATTCAGCACCTATGTATAATGTTGTAAAAATGCTCTAGAAGCTAAAGTCGCAGAAATGTCACACATATTTGGCCTGCAACTTTCTGTGCGACAAATTCAGACAGGAAAAATCAGTATAAATCCTTAGAAAATTATCCCCCAGTGTCTCCATCTGCTGGCGGTATTGAATAAGCATTGCTGCACTGATGGGGTATGCATTAGACGAAAAAAAAGAAGAAAAAGAAGAATAATACGCCCAGAAAAGAGGCGAAAAGGAGAAAAACGTAAAAAAACGTGAAAAAAAAGTAAGAGGAAGAGAAGGGAAAAAAAGGTGGAAATGGGTTTAAAAGTGATTTCGGCGGAGAAATATATATATATATATATATATATATATATATATATATATATATATATATATACGCGCACACACACACATAGATATAAACGTATTCTCCGTTGAGATATTGCAGCCGCTGCTGTGTCCAGGCCCAGGAGCCTTAGCACTGTGCTGTGATGTCACTCAATACCACTGACATCACTAGGTGTAAACAACATCTCTCCTTTGCTGTGTATGTGACTATGGAGCTGTTTGGTGATGTCGTCTATTACGGCCTTCATAGAAGCAACAGGAGATTGTTGCATCCATCTAGAACCCTCAGAACTACAGTGCTATGATGTCACTCACTTCCACAGGCCTTGCAGAGTGTAAACAACAACAACCCAGCTTTGTTGTGTATGTAACCATAGGGATTTGTGATGTCACCTAGAACCTTCACAGCAGCGACAGCTTTATGAGGAGCATCAGCACTGCTCTGCCTGAGCAGAACCATCACCACCATAGGTTGTCAAATAACCCGGATTTAACCCACACAGGTAAGTCCAATGGGGTGCAGGCATGTCCTCTATGCTTACAGCTTCCCGTGGGTGTTGGTTTGATACCGTTTGGGGACAGCCAAGGAGGCATCTGCAGGCAACAAAGGTAGGTGTGTGCTTGTGTGTGTGTTTCCTATGCAGATCCTAAGCCCAGTGTCACATGCAAGTAGGAGGAGTAAGAAGGGTTCCTGGCAAATCCGGGTTATGGATTGCATTTAAAAAGGCCCCGTGGGAGTGCAATGGGCCCCTGTCTTGCTGCTTAGTAATAATGGTATGGGTTTAGGTTCTGCTGTGTGTACTGGTGGTTGACTGCCCCCCAGCCCAGAGTGTGCATGGAAAATTGTCTGGCAGCCTCCCTGACAGCAAGCAGTGATAGTGCCCATGAAGGGGACCTTGTTGGGCCCGCCCCTTTCACGGTTATCGCTTCTCGGCCTTTTGGCTAAGATCAAGTGTAGTATCTGTTCTTATCAGTTTAATATCTGATACGTCCCCTATCTGGGGACCATATATTAAATGGATTTTTGAGAACGGGGGCCGATTTCGAAGCTTGCTTCCGTCGCCCTATGCATTGACCCGATATGGCAGTATCTTCGGGTACAGTGCACCACCCCCTTACAGGGTTAAAAAGAAAGATTACTACTTTCATTGCTACCTGCTTGCTGGCTAGCCAGCTAGCCAGCGCTGTGGGCCTTGCTGCTGCTGCAGCCAAAAAACAAAAGGTGGTGCTGCTGCTGCTTCTGCTGCTTCTGCTTCTGCTTGTGTCTGGCCCCTGTTGGAGCGTCCAGGCACAGGACTTCTGCTGCTGCTGACTAAATGGCCTCCTTAATTGGATCATTTGAGTAGCCAGCACACCTGTGCAGGTAGGGCATGACATGATAGGCAGCTGCCTTGATAGCGGGTGGGTGCTGAATGTTCCTAATTGACAAAATAAGATTAATGCTTATGAAGAAATATAAAATCTCATCCCTTCCCCAATATCGCGCCACACCCCTACCCCTTAATTCCCTGGTTGAACTTGATGGACATATGTCTTTTTTCGACCGTACTAACTATGTAACTATGTAACATAACATGGGGGGGGGGGGGGGGTCTCCTGGCTGTTCACACAGGTGTGTCATTGCTGTACATTGACCATGCATTGCTTCTGTGGTATTGCAAAGGCAAAGACAAATGCTTCCAGCCATCCATTGCACTAATGGATTGGTCATCAGCTGGCTGTCTATGTCCCGCATCAATATAGACCAAAGTACAGAGGGTTAGGCTATGCTATTGTGCACCTACCTGATGCATCAGAAGGTGCGAGGCCCTTGCTAAATTCTGTGCACAGACTTTGAGATCTATGCTTTAGACTGTATCTAAACCTGCTCCAACATGGACTGACATTCTGGCCTACTTTCAGCCGATGCGACTTGTCTGTCGCTGAACAGTCGCTTTTTATGTATTCAGCACCTATGTATAATGTTGTAAAAATGCTCTAGAAGCTAAAGTCGCAGAAATGTCACACATATTTGGCCTGCAACTTTCTGTGCGACAAATTCAGACAGGAAAAATCAGTATAAATCCTTAGAAAATTATCCCCCAGTGTCTCCATCTGCTGGCGGTATTGAATAAGCATTGCTGCACTGATGGGGTATGCATTAGACGAAAAAAAAGAAGAAAAAGAAGAATAATACGCCCAGAAAAGAGGCGAAAAGGAGAAAAACGTAAAAAAACGTGAAAAAAAAGTAAGAGGAAGAGAAGGGAAAAAAAGGTGGAAATGGGTTTAAAAGTGATTTCGGCGGAGAAATATATATATATATATATATATATATATATATATACGCGCACACACACACATAGATATAAACGTATTCTCCGTTGAGATATTGCAGCCGCTGCTGTGTCCAGGCCCAGGAGCCTTAGCACTGTGCTGTGATGTCACTCAATACCACTGACATCACTAGGTGTAAACAACATCTCTCCTTTGCTGTGTATGTGACTATGGAGCTGTTTGGTGATGTCGTCTATTACGGCCTTCATAGAAGCAACAGGAGATTGTTGCATCCATCTAGAACCCTCAGAACTACAGTGCTATGATGTCACTCACTTCCACAGGCCTTGCAGAGTGTAAACAACAACAACCCAGCTTTGTTGTGTATGTAACCATAGGGATTTGTGATGTCACCTAGAACCTTCACAGCAGCGACAGCTTTATGAGGAGCATCAGCACTGCTCTGCCTGAGCAGAACCATCACCGCCATAGGTTGTCAAATAACCCGGATTTAACCCACACAGGTAAGTCCAATGGGGTGCAGGCATGTCCTCTATGCTTACAGCTTCCCGTGGGTGTTGGTTTGATACCGTTTGGGGACAGCCAAGGAGGCATCTGCAGGCAACAAAGGTAGGTGTGTGCTTGTGTGTGTGTTTCCTATGCAGATCCTAAGCCCAGTGTCACATGCAAGTAGGAGGAGTAAGAAGGGTTCCTGGCAAATCCGGGTTATGGATTGCATTTAAAAAGGCCCCGTGGGAGTGCAATGGGCCCCTGTCTTGCTGCTTAGCAATAATGGTATGGGTTTAGGTTCTGCTGTGTGTACTGGTGGTTGACTGCCCCCCAGCCCAGAGTGTGCATGGAAAATTGTCTGGCAGCCTCCCTGACAGCAAGCAGTGATAGTGCCCATGAAGGGGACCTTGTTGGGCCCGCCCCTTTCACGGTTATCGCTTCTCGGCCTTTTGGCTAAGATCAAGTGTAGTATCTGTTCTTATCAGTTTAATATCTGATACGTCCCCTATCTGGGGACCATATATTAAATGGATTTTTGAGAACGGGGGCCGATTTCGAAGCTTGCTTCCGTCGCCCTATGCATTGACCCGATATGGCAGTATCTTCGGGTACAGTGCACCACCCCCTTACAGGGTTAAAAAGAAAGATTCCTACTTTCATTGCTACCTGCTTGCTGGCTAGCCAGCTAGCCAGCCCTGTGGGCCTTGCTGCTGCTGCAGCCAAAAAACAAAAGGTGGTGCTGCTGCTGCTTCTGCTGCTTCTGCTTCTGCTTGTGTCTGGCCCCTGTTGGAGCGTCCAGGCACAGGACTTCTGCTGCTGCTGACTAAATGGCCTCCTTAATTGGATCATTTGAGTAGCCAGCACACCTGTGCAGGTAGGGCATGACATGATAGGCAGCTGCCTTGATAGCGGGTGGGTGCTGAATGTTCCTAATTGACAAAATAAGATTAATGCTTATGAAGAAATATAAAATCTCATCCCTTCCCCAATATCGCGCCACACCCCTACCCCTTAATTCCCTGGTTGAACTTGATGGACATATGTCTTTTTTCGACCGTACTAACTATGTAACTATGTAACATAACATGGGGGGGGGGGGGTCTCCTGGCTGTTCACACAGGTGTGTCATTGCTGTACATTGACCATGCATTGCTTCTGTGGTATTGCAAAGGCAAAGACAAATGCTTCCAGCCATCCATTGCACTAATGGATTGGTCATCAGCTGGCTGTCTATGTCCCGCATCAATATAGACCAAAGTACAGAGGGTTAGGCTATGCTATTGTGCACCTACCTGATGCATCAGAAGGTGCGAGGCCCTTGCTAAATTCTGTGCACAGACTTTGAGATCTATGCTTTAGACTGTATCTAAACCTGCTCCAACATGGACTGACATTCTGGCCTACTTTCAGCCGATGCGACTTGTCTGTCGCTGAACAGTCGCTTTTTATGTATTCAGCACCTATGTATAATGTTGTAAAAATGCTCTAGAAGCTAAAGTCGCAGAAATGTCACACATATTTGGCCTGCAACTTTCTGTGCGACAAATTCAGACAGGAAAAATCAGTATAAATCCTTAGAAAATTATCCCCCAGTGTCTCCATCTGCTGGCGGTATTGAATAAGCATTGCTGCACTGATGGGGTATGCATTAGACGAAAAAAAAGAAGAAAAAGAAGAATAATACGCCCAGAAAAGAGGCGAAAAGGAGAAAAACGTAAAAAAACGTGAAAAAAAAGTAAGAGGAAGAGAAGGGAAAAAAAGGTGGAAATGGGTTTAAAAGTGATTTCGGCGGAGAAATATATATATATATATATATATATATATATATATATATATATACGCGCACACACACACATAGATATAAACGTATTCTCCGTTGAGATATTGCAGCCGCTGCTGTGTCCAGGCCCAGGAGCCTTAGCACTGTGCTGTGATGTCACTCAATACCACTGACATCACTAGGTGTAAACAACATCTCTCCTTTGCTGTGTATGTGACTATGGAGCTGTTTGGTGATGTCGTCTATTATGGCCTTCATAGAAGCAACAGGAGATTGTTGCATCCATCTAGAACCCTCAGAACTACAGTGCTATGATGTCACTCACTTCCACAGGCCTTGCAGAGTGTAAACAACAACAACCCAGCTTTGTTGTGTATGTAACCATAGGGATTTGTGATGTCACCTAGAACCTTCACAGCAGCGACAGCTTTATGAGGAGCATCAGCACTGCTCTGCCTGAGCAGAACCATCACCGCCATAGGTTGTCAAATAACCCGGATTTAACCCACACAGGTAAGTCCAATGGGGTGCAGGCATGTCCTCTATGCTTACAGCTTCCCGTGGGTGTTGGTTTGATACCGTTTGGGGACAGCCAAGGAGGCATCTGCAGGCAACAAAGGTAGGTGTGTGCTTGTGTGTGTGTTTCCTATGCAGATCCTAAGCCCAGTGTCACATGCAAGTAGGAGGAGTAAGAAGGGTTCCTGGCAAATCCGGGTTATGGATTGCATTTAAAAAGGCCCCGTGGGAGTGCAATGGGCCCCTGTCTTGCTGCTTAGCAATAATGGTATGGGTTTAGGTTCTGCTGTGTGTACTGGTGGTTGACTGCCCCCCAAGCCCAGAGTGTGCATGGAAAATTGTCTGGCAGCCTCCCTGACAGCAAGCAGTGATAGTGCCCATGAAGGGGACCTTGTTGGGCCCGCCCCTTTCACGGTTATCGCTTCTCGGCCTTTTGGCTAAGATCAAGTGTAGTATCTGTTCTTATCAGTTTAATATCTGATACGTCCCCTATCTGGGGACCATATATTAAATGGATTTTTGAGAACGGGGGCCGATTTCGAAGCTTGCTTCCGTCGCCCTATGCATTGACCCGATATGGCAGTATCTTTGGGTACAGTGCACCACCCCCTTACAGGGTTAAAAAGAAAGATTCCTACTTTCATTGCTACCTGCTTGCTGGCTAGCCAGCTAGCCAGCCCTGTGGGCCTTGCTGCTGCTGCAGCCAAAAAACAAAAGGTGGTGCTGCTGCTGCTTCTGCTGCTTCTGCTTCTGCTTGTGTCTGGCCCCTGTTGGAGCGTCCAGGCACAGGACTTCTGCTGCTGCTGACTAAATGGCCTCCTTAATTGGATCATTTGAGTAGCCAGCACACCTGTGCAGGTAGGGCATGACATGATAGGCAGCTGCCTTGATAGCGGGTGGGTGCTGAATGTTCCTAATTGACAAAATAAGATTAATGCTTATGAAGAAATATAAAATCTCATCCCTTCCCCAATATCGCGCGACACCCCTACCCCTTAATTCCCTGGTTGAACTTGATGGACATATGTCTTTTTTCGACCGTACTAACTATGTAACTATGTAACATAACATGGGGGGGGGGGGTCTCCTGGCTGTTCACACAGGTGTGTCATTGCTGTACATTGACCATGCATTGCTTCTGTGGTATTGCAAAGGCAAAGACAAATGCTTCCAGCCATCCATTGCACTAATGGATTGGTCATCAGCTGGCTGTCTATGTCCCGCATCAATATAGACCAAAGTACAGAGGGTTAGGCTATGCTATTGTGCACCTACCTGATGCATCAGAAGGTGCGAGGCCCTTGCTAAATTCTGTGCACAGACTTTGAGATCTATGCTTTAGACTGTATCTAAACCTGCTCCAACATGGACTGACATTCTGGCCTACTTTCAGCCGATGCGACTTGTCTGTCGCTGAACAGTCGCTTTTTATGTATTCAGCACCTATGTATAATGTTGTAAAAATGCTCTAGAAGCTAAAGTCGCAGAAATGTCACACATATTTGGCCTGCAACTTTCTGTGCGACAAATTCAGACAGGAAAAATCAGTATAAATCCTTAGAAAATTATCCCCCAGTGTCTCCATCTGCTGGCGGTATTGAATAAGCATTGCTGCACTGATGGGGTATGCATTAGACGAAAAAAAAGAAGAAAAAGAAGAATAATACGCCCAGAAAAGAGGCGAAAAGGAGAAAAACGTAAAAAAACGTGAAAAAAAAGTAAGAGGAAGAGAAGGGAAAAAAAGGTGGAAATGGGTTTAAAAGTGATTTCGGCGGAGAAATATATATATATATATATATATATATATATATATATATATATACGCGCACACACACACATAGATATAAACGTATTCTCCGTTGAGATATTGCAGCCGCTGCTGTGTCCAGGCCCAGGAGCCTTAGCACTGTGCTGTGATGTCACTCAATACCACTGACATCACTAGGTGTAAACAACATCTCTCCTTTGCTGTGTATGTGACTATGGAGCTGTTTGGTGATGTCGTCTATTACGGCCTTCATAGAAGCAACAGGAGATTGTTGCATCCATCTAGAACCCTCAGAACTACAGTGCTATGATGTCACTCACTTCCACAGGCCTTGCAGAGTGTAAACAACAACAACCCAGCTTTGTTGTGTATGTAACCATAGGGATTTGTGATGTCACCTAGAACCTTCACAGCAGCGACAGCTTTATGAGGAGCATCAGCACTGCTCTGCCTGAGCAGAACCATCACCGCCATAGGTTGTCAAATAACCCGGATTTAACCCACACAGGTAAGTCCAATGGGGTGCAGGCATGTCCTCTATGCTTACAGCTTCCCGTGGGTGTTGGTTTGATACCGTTTGGGGACAGCCAAGGAGGCATCTGCAGGCAACAAAGGTAGGTGTGTGCTTGTGTGTGTGTTTCCTATGCAGATCCTAAGCCCAGTGTCACATGCAAGTAGGAGGAGTAAGAAGGGTTCCTGGCAAATCTGGGTTATGGATTGCATTTAAAAAGGCCCCGTGGGAGTGCAATGGGCCCCTGTCTTGCTGCTTAGCAATAATGGTATGGGTTTAGGTTCTGCTGTGTGTACTGGTGGTTGACTGCCCCCCAGCCCAGAGTGTGCATGGAAAATTGTCTGGCAGCCTCCCTGACAGCAAGCAGTGATAGTGCCCATGAAGGGGACCTTGTTGGGCCCGCCCCTTTCACGGTTATCGCTTCTCGGCCTTTTGGCTAAGATCAAGTGTAGTATCTGTTCTTATCAGTTTAATATCTGATACGTCCCCTATCTGGGGACCATATATTAAATGGATTTTTGAGAACGGGGGCCGATTTCGAAGCTTGCTTCCGTCGCCCTATGCATTGACCCGATATGGCAGTATCTTCGGGTACAGTGCACCACCCCCTTACAGGGTTAAAAAGAAAGATTCCTACTTTCATTGCTACCTGCTTGCTGGCTAGCCAGCTAGCCAGCCCTGTGGGCCTTGCTGCTGCTGCAGCCAAAAAACAAAAGGTGGTGCTGCTGCTGCTTCTGCTGCTTCTGCTTCTGCTTGTGTCTGGCCCCTGTTGGAGCGTCCAGGCACAGGACTTCTGCTGCTGCTGACTAAATGGCCTCCTTAATTGGATCATTTGAGTAGCCAGCACACCTGTGCAGGTAGGGCATGACATGATAGGCAGCTGCCTTGATAGCGGGTGGGTGCTGAATGTTCCTAATTGACAAAATAAGATTAATGCTTATGAAGAAATATAAAATCTCATCCCTTCCCCAATATCGCGCCACACCCCTACCCCTTAATTCCCTGGTTGAACTTGATGGACATATGTCTTTTTTCGACCGTACTAACTATGTAACTATGTAACATAACATGGGGGGGGGGGGGGTCTCCTGGCTGTTCACACAGGTGTGTCATTGCTGTACATTGACCATGCATTGCTTCTGTGGTATTGCAAAGGCAAAGACAAATGCTTCCAGCCATCCATTGCACTAATGGATTGGTCATCAGCTGGCTGTCTATGTCCCGCATCAATATAGACCAAAGTACAGAGGGTTAGGCTATGCTATTGTGCACCTACCTGATGCATCAGAAGGTGCGAGGCCCTTGCTAAATTCTGTGCACAGACTTTGAGATCTATGCTTTAGACTGTATCTAAACCTGCTCCAACATGGACTGACATTCTGGCCTACTTTCAGCCGATGCGACTTGTCTGTCGCTGAACAGTCGCTTTTTATGTATTCAGCACCTATGTATAATGTTGTAAAAATGCTCTAGAAGCTAAAGTCGCAGAAATGTCACACATATTTGGCCTGCAACTTTCTGTGCGACAAATTCAGACAGGAAAAATCAGTATAAATCCTTAGAAAATTATCCCCCAGTGTCTCCATCTGCTGGCGGTATTGAATAAGCATTGCTGCACTGATGGGGTATGCATTAGACGAAAAAAAAGAAGAAAAAGAAGAATAATACGCCCAGAAAAGAGGCGAAAAGGAGAAAAACGTAAAAAAACATGAAAAAAAAGTAAGAGGAAGAGAAGGGAAAAAAAGGTGGAAATGGGTTTAAAAGTGATTTCGGCGGAGAAATATATATATATATATATATATATATATATATATGTATATATATATACGCGCACACACACACATAGATATAAACGTATTCTCCGTTGAGATATTGCAGCCGCAGCTGTGTCCAGGCCCAGGAGCCTTAGCACTGTGCTGTGATGTCACTCAATACCACTGACATCACTAGGTGTAAACAACATCTCTCCTTTGCTGTGTATGTGACTATGGAGCTGTTTGGTGATGTCGTCTATTATGGCCTTCATAGAAGCAACAGGAGATTGTTGCATCCATCTAGAACCCTCAGAACTACAGTGCTATGATGTCACTCACTTCCACAGGCCTTGCAGAGTGTAAACAACAACAACCCAGCTTTGTTGTGTATGTAACCATAGGGATTTGTGATGTCACCTAGAACCTTCACAGCAGCGACAGCTTTATGAGGAGCATCAGCACTGCTCTGCCTGAGCAGAACCATCACCGCCATAGGTTGTCAAATAACCCGGATTTAACCCACACAGGTAAGTCCAATGGGGTGCAGGCATGTCCTCTATGCTTACAGCTTCCCGTGGGTGTTGGTTTGATACCGTTTGGGGACAGCCAAGGAGGCATCTGCAGGCAACAAAGGTAGGTGTGTGCTTGTGTGTGTGTTTCCTATGCAGATCCTAAGCCCAGTGTCACATGCAAGTAGGAGGAGTAAGAAGGGTTCCTGGCAAATCCGGGTTATGGATTGCATTTAAAAAGGCCCCGTGGGAGTGCAATGGGCCCCTGTCTTGCTGCTTAGCAATAATGGTATGGGTTTAGGTTCTGCTGTGTGTACTGGTGGTTGACTGCCCCCCAGCCCAGAGTGTGCATGGAAAATTGTCTGGCAGCCTCCCTGACAGCAAGCAGTGATAGTGCCCATGAAGGGGACCTTGTTGGGCCCGCCCCTTTCACGGTTATCGCTTCTTGGCCTTTTGGCTAAGATCAAGTGTAGTATCTGTTCTTATCAGTTTAATATCTGATACGTCCCCTATCTGGGGACCATATATTAAATGGATTTTTGAGAACGGGGGCCGATTTCGAAGCTTGCTTCCGTCGCCCTATGCATTGACCCGATATGGCAGTATCTTTGGGTACAGTGCACCACCCCCTTACAGGGTTAAAAAGAAAGATTCCTACTTTCATTGCTACCTGCTTGCTGGCTAGCCAGCTAGCCAGCCCTGTGGGCCTTGCTGCTGCTGCAGCCAAAAAACAAAAGGTGGTGCTGCTGCTGCTTCTGCTGCTTCTGCTTCTGCTTGTGTCTGGCCCCTGTTGGAGCGTCCAGGCACAGGACTTCTGCTGCTGCTGACTAAATGGCCTCCTTAATTGGATCATTTGAGTAGCCAGCACACCTGTGCAGGTAGGGCATGACATGATAGGCAGCTGCCTTGATAGCGGGTGGGTGCTGAATGTTCCTAATTGACAAAATAAGATTAATGCTTATGAAGAAATATAAAATCTCATCCCTTCCCCAATATCGCGCCACACCCCTACCCCTTAATTCCCTGGTTGAACTTGATGGACATATGTCTTTTTTCGACCGTACTAACTATGTAACTATGTAACATAACATGGGGGGGGGGGGGGTCTCCTGGCTGTTCACACAGGTGTGTCATTGCTGTACATTGACCATGCATTGCTTCTGTGGTATTGCAAAGGCAAAGACAAATGCTTCCAGCCATCCATTGCACTAATGGATTGGTCATCAGCTGGCTGTCTATGTCCCGCATCAATATAGACCAAAGTACAGAGGGTTAGGCTATGCTATTGTGCACCTACCTGATGCATCAGAAGGTGCGAGGCCCTTGCTAAATTCTGTGCACAGACTTTGAGATCTATACTTTAGACTGTATCTAAACCTGCTCCAACATGGACTGACATTCTGGCCTACTTTCAGCCGATGCGACTTGTCTGTCGCTGAACAGTCGCTTTTTATGTATTCAGCACCTATGTATAATGTTGTAAAAATGCTCTAGAAGCTAAAGTCGCAGAAATGTCACACATATTTGGCCTGCAACTTTCTGTGCGACAAATTCAGACAGGAAAAATCAGTATAAATCCTTAGAAAATTATCCCCCAGTGTCTCCATCTGCTGGCGGTATTGAATAAGCATTGCTGCACTGATGGGGTATGCATTAGACGAAAAAAAAGAAGAAAAAGAAGAATAATACGCCCAGAAAAGAGGCGAAAAGGAGAAAAACGTAAAAAAACGTGAAAAAAAAGTAAGAGGAAGAGAAGGGAAAAAAAGGTGGAAATGGGTTTAAAAGTGATTTCGGCGGAGAAATATATATATATATATATATATATATATATATATATATATATACGCGCACACACACACATAGATATAAACGTATTCTCCGTTGAGATATTGCAGCCGCTGCTGTGTCCAGGCCCAGGAGCCTTAGCACTGTGCTGTGATGTCACTCAATACCACTGACATCACTAGGTGTAAACAACATCTCTCCTTTGCTGTGTATGTCACTATGGAGCTGTTTGGTGATGTCGTCTATTACGGCCTTCATAGAAGCAACAGGAGATTGTTGCATCCATCTAGAACCCTCAGAACTACAGTGCTATGATGTCACTCACTTCCACAGGCCTTGCAGAGTGTAAACAACAACAACCCAGCTTTGTTGTGTATGTAACCATAGGGATTTGTGATGTCACCTAGAACCTTCACAGCAGCGACAGCTTTATGAGGAGCATCAGCACTGCTCTGCCTGAGCAGAACCATCACCGCCATAGGTTGTCAAATAACCCGGATTTAACCCACACAGGTAAGTCCAATGGGGTGCAGGCATGTCCTCTATGCTTACAGCTTCCCGTGGGTGTTGGTTTGATACCGTTTGGGGACAGCCAAGGAGGCATCTGCAGGCAACAAAGGTAGGTGTGTGCTTGTGTGTGTGTTTCCTATGCAGATCCTAAGCCCAGTGTCACATGCAAGTAGGAGGAGTAAGAAGGGTTCCTGGCAAATCCGGGTTATGGATTGCATTTAAAAAGGCCCCGTGGGAGTGCAATGGGCCCCTGTCTTGCTGCTTAGCAATAATGGTATGGGTTTAGGTTCTGCTGTGTGTACTGGTGGTTGACTGCCCCCCAGCCCAGAGTGTGCATGGAAAATTGTCTGGCAGCCTCCCTGACAGCAAGCAGTGATAGTGCCCATGAAGGGGACCTTGTTGGGCCCGCCCCTTTCACGGTTATCGCTTCTCGGCCTTTTGGCTAAGATCAAGTGTAGTATCTGTTCTTATCAGTTTAATATCTGATACGTCCCCTATCTGGGGACCATATATTAAATGGATTTTTGAGAACGGGGGCCGATTTCGAAGCTTGCTTCCGTCGCCCTATGCATTGACCCGATATGGCAGTATCTTCGGGTACAGTGCACCACCCCCTTACAGGGTTAAAAAGAAAGATTCCTACTTTCATTGCTACCTGCTTGCTGGCTAGCCAGCTAGCCAGCCCTGTGGGCCTTGCTGCTGCTGCAGCCAAAAAACAAAAGGTGGTGCTGCTGCTGCTTCTGCTGCTTCTGCTTCTGCTTGTGTCTGGCCCCTGTTGGAGCGTCCAGGCACAGGACTTCTGCTGCTGACTAAATGGCCTCCTTAATTGGATCATTTGAGTAGCCAGCACACCTGTGCAGGTAGAGCATGACATGATAGGCAGCTGCCTTGATAGCGGGTGGGTGCTGAATGTTCCTAATTGACAAAATAAGATTAATGCTTATGAAGAAATATAAAATCTCATCCCTTCCCCAATATCGCGCCACACCCCTACCCCTTAATTCCCTGGTTGAACTTGATGGACATATGTCTTTTTTCGACCGTACTAACTATGTAACTATGTAACATAACATGGGGGGGGGGGGGGGTCTCCTGGCTGTTCACACAGGTGTGTCATTGCTGTACATTGACCATGCATTGCTTCTGTGGTATTGCAAAGGCAAAGACAAATGCTTCCAGCCATCCATTGCACTAATGGATTGGTCATCAGCTGGCTGTCTATGTCCCGCATCAATATAGACCAAAGTACAGAGGGTTAGGCTATGCTATTGTGCACCTACCTGATGCATCAGAAGGTGCGAGGCCCTTGCTAAATTCTGTGCACAGACTTTGAGATCTATGCTTTAGACTGTATCTAAACCTGCTCCAACATGGACTGACATTCTGGCCTACTTTCAGCCGATGCGACTTGTCTGTCGCTGAACAGTCGCTTTTTATGTATTCAGCACCTATGTATAATGTTGTAAAAATGCTCTAGAAGCTAAAGTCGCAGAAATGTCACACATATTTGGCCTGCAACTTTCTGTGCGACAAATTCAGACAGGAAAAATCAGTATAAATCCTTAGAAAATTATCCCCCAGTGTCTCCATCTGCTGGCGGTATTGAATAAGCATTGCTGCACTGATGGGGTATGCATTAGACGAAAAAAAAGAAGAAAAAGAAGAATAATACGCCCAGAAAAGAGGCGAAAAGGAGAAAAATGTAAAAAAACGTGAAAAAAAAGTAAGAGGAAGAGAAGGGAAAAAAAGGTGGAAATGGGTTTAAAAGTGATTTCGGCGGAGAAATATATATATATATATATATATATATATATATATATATATATATATATATATATATATACGCGCACACACACACATAGATATAAACGTATTCTCCGTTGAGATATTGCAGCCGCTGCTGTGTCCAGGCCCAGGAGCCTTAGCACTGTGCTGTGATGTCACTCAATACCACTGACATCACTAGGTGTAAACAACATCTCTCCTTTGCTGTGTATGTGACTATGGAGCTGTTTGGTGATGTCGTCTATTACGGCCTTCATAGAAGCAACAGGAGATTGTTGCATCCATCTAGAACCCTCAGAACTACAGTGCTATGATGTCACTCACTTCCACAGGCCTTGCAGAGTGTAAACAACAACAACCCAGCTTTGTTGTGTATGTAACCATAGGGATTTGTGATGTCACCTAGAACCTTCACAGCAGCGACAGCTTTATGAGGAGCATCAGCACTGCTCTGCCTGAGCAGAACCATCACTGCCATAGGTTGTCAAATAACCCGGATTTAACCCACACAGGTAAGTCCAATGGGGTGCAGGCATGTCCTCTATGCTTACAGCTTCCCGTGGGTGTTGGTTTGATACCGTTTGGGGACAGCCAAGGAGGCATCTGCAGGCAACAAAGGTAGGTGTGTGCTTGTGTGTGTGTTTCCTATGCAGATCCTAAGCCCAGTGTCACATGCAAGTAGGAGGAGTAAGAAGGGTTCCTGGCAAATCCGGGTTATGGATTGCATTTAAAAAGGCCCCGTGGGAGTGCAATGGGCCCCTGTCTTGCTGCTTAGCAATAATGGTATGGGTTTAGGTTCTGCTGTGTGTACTGGTGGTTGACTGCCCCCCAGCCCAGAGTGTGCATGGAAAATTGTCTGGCAGCCTCCCTGACAGCAAGCAGTGATAGTGCCCATGAAGGGGACCTTGTTGGGCCCGCCCCTTTCACGGTTATCGCTTCTCGGCCTTTTGGCTAAGATCAAGTGTAGTATCTGTTCTTATCAGTTTAATGCTGGTGGGGATGGGTGCTGCATGGAGGATGCAGGTGTACCAGGGCTTTCCGGGGCTGGTTCTGAGGAATCAGCTCGACGGCTGCCCCGATGTGACCTGTTCCCTCCGGGTCTCGCCATGAGGCTGAGAGGGTCTAGAGCCGAGGTACTTTTGTGCCTCGGGGAGTGGTGACCCCGAGGTGCCGAAACTCACTGGGAGAATAGACTCACTGAGTTGAAGCACGGGCACCATAATCTCTTCACCTTGTGGCACTCACCTCTTGATTCCCGGCCTTCTGGCTAGGATCAGAGAAATTTTTATAGATCCGGCCGGATGTCCGGGCAGTATATCTGCACACATTCACTTATTTATTTCTTTTTTGTCTCACTGTGTCACTTTTTGCGTGTTGTGTGTTCACAGGATTTGTCAGGATGCGGTAGCCCTTCTGGGTGTCCCTCCTGGCGGTCTAGGGGAGGTGTGTGTGGCCATTAGGTTCCGCACCTCCCTGCAAACACCCCGGGTACTCCTGCTTTGGCAGGGTACCTACCGTAATCGGCTCTGCGGGCAGATACCTTGGCTAACGCCAAGGGGGATGCCGGGAGCATTTGTGGTCCCCTAGTAGCTTCGGCGAAAAGGGACATCGAACCTGGAACCTCGCAGGTACCTTTTGGTCCGGAGGCGAAGGGTAAGGTTTGTTGGGGGGCCTCTCTCCTATCGGAGAAGGGCTTGCGATAGACCGCATCCTTTGTGCACGTTTTTTTTAGTGTAACACGTTTGCACTTTTTCTTGCACTTTGGGTGAATCGAAAGCACGTTCCTCGGCTTTAGATAAAAAAAAAAAAAAAAAAAATCTGTTCTTATCAGTTTAATATCTGATACGTCCCCTATCTGGGGACCATATATTAAATGGATTTTTGAGAACGGGGGCCGATTTCGAAGCTTGCTTCCGTCGCCCTATGCATTGACCCGATATGGCAGTATCTTCGGGTACAGTGCACCACCCCCTTACAGGGTTAAAAAGAAAGATTCCTACTTTCATTGCTACCTGCTTGCTGGCTAGCCAGCTAGCCAGCCCTGTGGGCCTTGCTGCTGCTGCAGCCAAAAAACAAAAGGTGGTGCTGCTGCTGCTTCTGCTGCTTCTGCTGCTTCTGCTTCTGCTTGTGTCTGGCCCCTGTTGGAGCGTCCAGGCACAGGACTTCTGCTGCTGCTGACTAAATGGCCTCCTTAATTGGATCATTTGAGTAGCCAGCACACCTGTGCAGGTAGGGCATGACATGATAGGCAGCTGCCTTGATAGCGGGTGGGTGCTGAATGTTCCTAATTGACAAAATAAGATTAATGCTTATGAAGAAATATAAAATCTCATCCCTTCCCCAATATCGCGCCACACCCCTACCCCTTAATTCCCTGGTTGAACTTGATGGACATATGTCTTTTTTCGACCGTACTAACTATGTAACTATGTAACATAACATGGGGGGGGGGGTCTCCTGGCTGTTCACACAGGTGTGTCATTGCTGTACATTGACCATGCATTGCTTCTGTGGTATTGCAAAGGCAAAGACAAATGCTTCCAGCCATCCATTGCACTAATGGATTGGTCATCAGCTGGCTGTCTATGTCCCGCATCAATATAGACCAAAGTACAGAGGGTTAGGCTATGCTATTGTGCACCTACCTGATGCATCAGAAGGTGCGAGGCCCTTGCTAAATTCTGTGCACAGACTTTGAGATCTATGCTTTAGACTGTATCTAAACCTGCTCCAACATGGACTGACATTCTGGCCTACTTTCAGCCGATGCGACTTGTCTGTCGCTGAACAGTCGCTTTTTATGTATTCAGCACCTATGTATAATGTTGTAAAAATGCTCTAGAAGCTAAAGTCGCAGAAATGTCACACATATTTGGCCTGCAACTTTCTGTGCGACAAATTCAGACAGGAAAAATCAGTATAAATCCTTAGAAAATTATCCCCCAGTGTCTCCATCTGCTGGCGGTATTGAATAAGCATTGCTGCACTGATGGGGTATGCATTAGACGAAAAAAAAGAAGAAAAAGAAGAATAATACGCCCAGAAAAGAGGCGAAAAGGAGAAAAACGTAAAAAAACGTGAAAAAAAAGTAAGAGGAAGAGAAGGGAAAAAAAGGTGGAAATGGGTTTAAAAGTGATTTCGGCGGAGAAATATATATATATATATATATATATATATATATATATATATATATACGCGCACACACACACATAGATATAAACGTATTCTCCGTTGAGATATTGCAGCCGCTGCTGTGTCCAGGCCCAGGAGCCTTAGCACTGTGCTGTGATGTCACTCAATACCACTGACATCACTAGGTGTAAACAACATCTCTCCTTTGCTGTGTATGTGACTATGGAGCTGTTTGGTGATGTCGTCTATTACGGCCTTCATAGAAGCAACAGGAGATTGTTGCATCCATCTAGAACCCTCAGAACTACAGTGCTATGATGTCACTCACTTCCACAGGCCTTGCAGAGTGTAAACAACAACAACCCAGCTTTGTTGTGTATGTAACCATAGGGATTTGTGATGTCACCTAGAACCTTCACAGCAGCGACAGCTTTATGAGGAGCATCAGCACTGCTCTGCCTGAGCAGAACCATCACCGCCATAGGTTGTCAAATAACCCGGATTTAACCCACACAGGTAAGTCCAATGGGGTGCAGGCATGTCCTCTATGCTTACAGCTTCCCGTGGGTGTTGGTTTGATACCGTTTGGGGACAGCCAAGGAGGCATCTGCAGGCAACAAAGGTAGGTGTGTGCTTGTGTGTGTGTTTCCTATGCAGATCCTAAGCCCAGTGTTACATGCAAGTAGGAGGAGTAAGAAGGGTTCCTGGCAAATCCGGGTTATGGATTGCATTTAAAAAGGCCCCGTGGGAGTGCAATGGGCCCCTGTCTTGCTGCTTAGCAATAATGGTATGGGTTTAGGTTCTGCTGTGTGTACTGGTGGTTGACTGCCCCCCAGCCCAGAGTGTGCATGGAAAATTGTCTGGCAGCCTCCCTGACAGCAAGCAGTGATAGTGCCCATGAAGGGGACCTTGTTGGGCCCGCCCCTTTCACGGTTATCGCTTCTCGGCCTTTTGGCTAAGATCAAGTGTAGTATCTGTTCTTATCAGTTTAATATCTGATACGTCCCCTATCTGGGGACCATATATTAAATGGATTTTTGAGAACGGGGGCCGATTTCGAAGCTTGCTTCCGTCGCCCTATGCATTGACCCGATATGGCAGTATCTTCGGGTACAGTGCACCACCCCCTCACAGGGTTAAAAAGAAAGATTCCTACTTTCATTGCTACCTGCTTGCTGGCTAGCCAGCTAGCCAGCCCTGTGGGCCTTGCTGCTGCTGCAGCCAAAAAACAAAAGGTGGTGCTGCTGCTGCTTCTGCTGCTTCTGCTGCTTCTGCTTCTGCTTGTGTCTGGCCCCTGTTGGAGCGTCCAGGCACAGGACTTCTGCTGCTGCTGACTAAATGGCCTCCTTAATTGGATCATTTGAGTAGCCAGCACACCTGTGCAGGTAGGGCATGACATGATAGGCAGCTGCCTTGATAGCGGGTGGGTGCTGAATGTTCCTAATTGACAAAATAAGATTAATGCTTATGAAGAAATATAAAATCTCATCCCTTCCCCAATATCGCGCCACACCCCTACCCCTTAATTCCCTGGTTGAACTTGATGGACATATGTCTTTTTTCGACCGTACTAACTATGTAACTATGTAACATAACATGGGGGGGGGGGTCTCCTGGCTGTTCACACAGGTGTGTCATTGCTGTACATTGACCATGCATTGCTTCTGTGGTATTGCAAAGGCAAAGACAAATGCTTCCAGCCATCCATTGCACTAATGGATTGGTCATCAGCTGGCTGTCTATGTCCCGCATCAATATAGACCAAAGTACAGAGGGTTAGGCTATGCTATTGTGCACCTACCTGATGCATCAGAAGGTGCGAGGCCCTTGCTAAATTCTGTGCACAGACTTTGAGATCTATGCTTTAGACTGTATCTAAACCTGCTCCAACATGGACTGACATTCTGGCCTACTTTCAGCCGATGCGACTTGTCTGTCGCTGAACAGTCGCTTTTTATGTATTCAGCACCTATGTATAATGTTGTAAAAATGCTCTAGAAGCTAAAGTCGCAGAAATGTCACACATATTTGGCCTGCAACTTTCTGTGCGACAAATTCAGACAGGAAAAATCAGTATAAATCCTTAGAAAATTATCCCCCAGTGTCTCCATCTGCTGGCGGTATTGAATAAGCATTGCTGCACTGATGGGGTATGCATTAGACGAAAAAAAAGAAGAAAAAGAAGAATAATACGCCCAGAAAAGAGGCGAAAAGGAGAAAAACGTAAAAAAACGTGAAAAAAAAGTAAGAGGAAGAGAAGGGAAAAAAAGGTGGAAATGGGTTTAAAAGTGATTTCGGCGGAGAAATATATATATATATATATATATATATATATATATATATATATATATATACGCGCACACACACACATAGATATAAACGTATTCTCCGTTGAGATATTGCAGCCGCTGCTGTGTCCAGGCCCAGGAGCCTTAGCACTGTGCTGTGATGTCACTCAATACCACTGACATCACTAGGTGTAAACAACATCTCTCCTTTGCTGTGTATGTGACTATGGAGCTGTTTGGTGATGTCGTCTATTACGGCCTTCATAGAAGCAACAGGAGATTGTTGCATCCATCTAGAACCCTCAGAACTACAGTGCTATGATGTCACTCACTTCCACAGGCCTTGCAGAGTGTAAACAACAACAACCCAGCTTTGTTGTGTATGTAACCATAGGGATTTGTGATGTCACCTAGAACCTTCACAGCAGCGACAGCTTTATGAGGAGCATCAGCACTGCTCTGCCTGAGCAGAACCATCACCGCCATAGGTTGTCAAATAACCCGGATTTAACCCACACAGGTAAGTCCAATGGGGTGCAGGCATGTCCTCTATGCTTACAGCTTCCCGTGGGTGTTGGTTTGATACCGTTTAAGGGACAGCCAAGGAGGCATCTGCAGGCAACAAAGGTAGGTGTGTGCTTGTGTGTGTGTTTCCTATGCAGATCCTAAGCCCAGTGTCACATGCAAGTAGGAGGAGTAAGAAGGGTTCCTGGCAAATCCGGGTTATGGATTGCATTTAAAAAGGCCCCGTGGGAGTGCAATGGGCCCCTGTCTTGCTGCTTAGCAATAATGGTATGGGTTTAGGTTCTGCTGTGTGTACTGGTGGTTGACTGCCCCCCAGCCCAGAGTGTGCATGGAAAATTGTCTGGCAGCCTCCCTGACAGCAAGCAGTGATAGTGCCCATGAAGGGGACCTTGTTGGGCCCGCCCCTTTCACGGTTATCGCTTCTCGGCCTTTTGGCTAAGATCAAGTGTAGTATCTGTTCTTATCAGTTTAATATCTGATACGTCCCCTATCTGGGGACCATATATTAAATGGATTTTTGAGAACGGGGGCCGATTTCGAAGCTTGCTTCCGTCGCCCTATGCATTGACCCGATATGGCAGTATCTTCGGGTACAGTGCACCACCCCCTTACAGGGTTAAAAAGAAAGATTCCTACTTTCATTGCTACCTGCTTGCTGGCTAGCCAGCTAGCCAGCCCTGTGGGCCTTGCTGCTGCTGCAGCCAAAAAACAAAAGGTGGTGCTGCTGCTGCTTCTGCTTCTGCTTGTGTCTGGCCCCTGTTGGAGCGTCCAGGCACAGGACTTCTGCTGCTGCTGACTAAATGGCCTCCTTAATTGGATCATTTGAGTAGCCAGCACACCTGTGCAGGTAGGGCATGACATGATAGGCAGCTGCCTTGATAGCGGGTGGGTGCTGAATGTTCCTAATTGACAAAATAAGATTAATGCTTATGAAGAAATATAAAATCTCATCCCTTCCCCAATATCGCGCCACACCCCTACCCCTTAATTCCCTGGTTGAACTTGATGGACATATGTCTTTTTTCGACCGTACTAACTATGTAACTATGTAACATAACATGGGGGGGGGGGGGGGGGGTCTCCTGGCTGTTCACACAGGTGTGTCATTGCTGTACATTGACCATGCATTGCTTCTGTGGTATTGCAAAGGCAAAGACAAATGCTTCCAGCCATCCATTGCACTAATGGATTGGTCATCAGCTGGCTGTCTATGTCCCGCATCAATATAGACCAAAGTACAGAGGGTTAGGCTATGCTATTGTGCACCTACCTGATGCATCAGAAGGTGCGAGGCCCTTGCTAAATTCTGTGCACAGACTTTGAGATCTATGCTTTAGACTGTATCTAAACCTGCTCCAACATGGACTGACATTCTGGCCTACTTTCAGCCGATGCGACTTGTCTGTCGCTGAACAGTCGCTTTTTATGTATTCAGCACCTATGTATAATGTTGTAAAAATGCTCTAGAAGCTAAAGTCGCAGAAATGTCACACATATTTGGCCTGCAACTTTCTGTGCGACAAATTCAGACAGGAAAAATCAGTATAAATCCTTAGAAAATTATCCCCCAGTGTCTCCATCTGCTGGCGGTATTGAATAAGCATTGCTGCACTGATGGGGTATGCATTAGACGAAAAAAAAGAAGAAAAAGAAGAATAATACGCCCAGAAAAGAGGCGAAAAGGAGAAAAACGTAAAAAAACGTGAAAAAAAAGTAAGAGGAAGAGAAGGGAAAAAAAGGTGGAAATGGGTTTAAAAGTGATTTCGGCGGAGAAATATATATATATATATATATATATATATATATATATATATACGCGCACACACACACATAGATATAAACGTATTCTCCGTTGAGATATTGCAGCCGCTGCTGTGTCCAGGCCCAGGAGCCTTAGCACTGTGCTGTGATGTCACTCAATACCACTGACATCACTAGGTGTAAACAACATCTCTCCTTTGCTGTGTATGTGACTATGGAGCTGTTTGGTGATGTCGTCTATTACGGCCTTCATAGAAGCAACAGGAGATTGTTGCATCCATCTAGAACCCTCAGAACTACAGTGCTATGATGTCACTCACTTCCACAGGCCTTGCAGAGTGTAAACAACAACAACCCAGCTTTGTTGTGTATGTAACCATAGGGATTTGTGATGTCACCTAGAACCTTCACAGCAGCGACAGCTTTATGAGGAGCATCAGCACTGCTCTGCCTGAGCAGAACCATCACCGCCATAGGTTGTCAAATAACCCGGATTTAACCCACACAGGTAAGTCCAATGGGGTGCAGGCATGTCCTCTATGCTTACAGCTTCCCGTGGGTGTTGGTTTGATACCGTTTGGGGACAGCCAAGGAGGCATCTGCAGGCAACAAAGGTAGGTGTGTGCTTGTGTGTGTGTTTCCTATGCAGATCCTAAGCCCAGTGTCACATGCAAGTAGGAGGAGTAAGAAGGGTTCCTGGCAAATCCGGGTTATGGATTGCATTTAAAAAGGCCCCGTGGGAGTGCAATGGGCCCCTGTCTTGCTGCTTAGCAATAATGGTATGGGTTTAGGTTCTGCTGTGTGTACTGGTGGTTGACTGCCCCCCAGCCCAGAGTGTGCATGGAAAATTGTCTGGCAGCCTCCCTGACAGCAAGCAGTGATAGTGCCCATGAAGGGGACCTTGTTGGGCCCGCCCCTTTCACGGTTATCGCTTCTCGGCCTTTTGGCTAAGATCAAGTGTAGTATCTGTTCTTATCAGTTTAATATCTGATACGTCCCCTATCTGGGGACCATATATTAAATGGATTTTTGAGAACGGGGGCCGATTTCGAAGCTTGCTTCCGTCGCCCTATGCATTGACCCGATATGGCAGTATCTTCGGGTACAGTGCACCACCCCCTTACAGGGTTAAAAAGAAAGATTCCTACTTTCATTGCTACCTGCTTGCTGGCTAGCCAGCTAGCCAGCCCTGTGGGCCTTGCTGCTGCTGCAGCCAAAAAACAAAAGGTGGTGCTGCTGCTGCTTCTGCTTCTGCTTGTGTCTGGCCCCTGTTGGAGCGTCCAGGCACAGGACTTCTGCTGCTGCTGACTAAATGGCCTCCTTAATTGGATCATTTGAGTAGCCAGCACACCTGTGCAGGTAGGGCATGACATGATAGGCAGCTGCCTTGATAGCGGGTGGGTGCTGAATGTTCCTAATTGACAAAATAAGATTAATGCTTATGAAGAAATATAAAATCTCATCCCTTCCCCAATATCGCGCCACACCCCTACCCCTTAATTCCCTGGTTGAACTTGATGGACATATGTCTTTTTTCGACCGTACTAACTATGTAACTATGTAACATAACATGGGGGGGGGGGGGGGGGTCTCCTGGCTGTTCACACAGGTGTGTCATTGCTGTACATTGACCATGCATTGCTTCTGTGGTATTGCAAAGGCAAAGACAAATGCTTCCAGCCATCCATTGCACTAATGGATTGGTCATCAGCTGGCTGTCTATGTCCCGCATCAATATAGACCAAAGTACAGAGGGTTAGGCTATGCTATTGTGCACCTACCTGATGCATCAGAAGGTGCGAGGCCCTTGCTAAATTCTGTGCACAGACTTTGAGATCTATGCTTTAGACTGTATCTAAACCTGCTCCAACATGGACTGACATTCTGGCCTACTTTCAGCCGATGCGACTTGTCTGTCGCTGAACAGTCGCTTTTTATGTATTCAGCACCTATGTATAATGTTGTAAAAATGCTCTAGAAGCTAAAGTCGCAGAAATGTCACACATATTTGGCCTGCAACTTTCTGTGCGACAAATTCAGACAGGAAAAATCAGTATAAATCCTTAGAAAATTATCCCCCAGTGTCTCCATCTGCTGGCGGTATTGAATAAGCATTGCTGCACTGATGGGGTATGCATTAGACGAAAAAAAAGAAGAAAAAGAAGAATAATACGCCCAGAAAAGAGGCGAAAAGGAGAAAAACGTAAAAAAACGTGAAAAAAAAGTAAGAGGAAGAGAAGGGAAAAAAAGGTGGAAATGGGTTTAAAAGTGATTTCGGCGGAGAAATATATATATATATATATATATATATATATATATATATATATACGCGCACACACACACATAGATATAAACGTATTCTCCGTTGAGATATTGCAGCCGCTGCTGTGTCCAGGCCCAGGAGCCTTAGCACTGTGCTGTGATGTCACTCAATACCACTGACATCACTAGGTGTAAACAACATCTCTCCTTTGCTGTGTATGTGACTATGGAGCTGTTTGGTGATGTCGTCTATTACGGCCTTCATAGAAGCAACAGAAGATTGTTGCATCCATCTAGAACCCTCAGAACTACAGTGCTATGATGTCACTCACTTCCACAGGCCTTGCAGAGTGTAAACAACAACAACCCAGCTTTGTTGTGTATGTAACCATAGGGATTTGTGATGTCACCTAGAACCTTCACAGCAGCGACAGCTTTATGAGGAGCATCAGCACTGCTCTGCCTGAGCAGAACCATCACCGCCATAGGTTGTCAAATAACCCGGATTTAACCCACACAGGTAAGTCCAATGGGGTGCAGGCATGTCCTCTATGCTTACAGCTTCCCGTGGGTGTTGGTTTGATACCGTTTGGGGACAGCCAAGGAGGCATCTGCAGGCAACAAAGGTAGGTGTGTGCTTGTGTGTGTGTTTCCTATGCAGATCCTAAGCCCAGTGTCACATGCAAGTAGGAGGAGTAAGAAGGGTTCCTGGCAAATCCGGGTTATGGATTGCATTTAAAAAGGCCCCGTGGGAGTGCAATGGGCCCCTGTCTTGCTGCTTAGCAATAATGGTATGGGTTTAGGTTCTGCTGTGTGTACTGGTGGTTGACTGCCCCCCAGCCCAGAGTGTGCATGGAAAATTGTCTGGCAGCCTCCCTGACAGCAAGCAGTGATAGTGCCCATGAAGGGGACCTTGTTGGGCCCGCCCCTTTCACGGTTATCGCTTCTCGGCCTTTTGGCTAAGATCAAGTGTAGTATCTGTTCTTATCAGTTTAATATCTGATACGTCCCCTATCTGGGGACCATATATTAAATGGATTTTTGAGAACGGGGGCCGATTTCGAAGCTTGCTTCCGTCGCCCTATGCATTGACCCGATATGGCAGTATCTTCGGGTACAGTGCACCACCCCCTTACAGGGTTAAAAAGAAAGATTTCTACTTTCATTGCTACCTGCTTGCTGGCTAGCCAGCTAGCCAGCCCTGTGGGCCTTGCTGCTGCTGCAGCCAAAAAACAAAAGGTGGTGCTGCTGCTGCTTCTGCTGCTTCTGCTTCTGCTTGTGTCTGGCCCCTGTTGGAGCGTCCAGGCACAGGACTTCTGCTGCTGCTGACTAAATGGCCTCCTTAATTGGATCATTTGAGTAGCCAGCACACCTGTGCAGGTAGGGCATGACATGATAGGCAGCTGCCTTGATAGCGGGTGGGTGCTGAATGTTCCTAATTGACAAAATAAGATTAATGCTTATGAAGAAATATAAAATCTCATCCCTTCCCCAATATCGCGCCACACCCCTACCCCTTAATTCCCTGGTTGAACTTGATGGACATATGTCTTTTTTCGACCGTACTAACTATGTAACTATGTAACATAACATGGGGGGGGGGGGGGTCTCCTGGCTGTTCACACAGGTGTGTCATTGCTGTACATTGACCATGCATTGCTTCTGTGGTATTGCAAAGGCAAAGACAAATGCTTCCAGCCATCCATTGCACTAATGGATTGGTCATCAGCTGGCTGTCTATGTCCCGCATCAATATAGACCAAAGTACAGAGGGTTAGGCTATGCTATTGTGCACCTACCTGATGCATCAGAAGGTGCGAGGCCCTTGCTAAATTCTGTGCACAGACTTTGAGATCTATGCTTTAGACTGTATCTAAACCTGCTCCAACATGGACTGACATTCTGGCCTACTTTCAGCCGATGCGACTTGTCTGTCGCTGAACAGTCGCTTTTTATGTATTCAGCACCTATGTATAATGTTGTAAAAATGCTCTAGAAGCTAAAGTCGCAGAAATGTCACACATATTTGGCCTGCAACTTTCTGTGCGACAAATTCAGACAGGAAAAATCAGTATAAATCCTTAGAAAATTATCCCCCAGTGTCTCCATCTGCTGGCGGTATTGAATAAGCATTGCTGCACTGATGGGGTATGCATTAGACGAAAAAAAAGAAGAAAAAGAAGAATAATACGCCCAGAAAAGAGGCGAAAAGGAGAAAAACGTAAAAAAACGTGAAAAAAAAGTAAGAGGAAGAGAAGGGAAAAAAAGGTGGAAATGGGTTTAAAAGTGATTTCGGCGGAGAAATATATATATATATATATATATATATATATATATATATATACGCGCACACACACACATAGATATAAACGTATTCTCCGTTGAGATATTGCAGCCGCTGCTGTGTCCAGGCCCAGGAGCCTTAGCACTGTGCTGTGATGTCACTCAATACCACTGACATCACTAGGTGTAAACAACATCTCTCCTTTGCTGTGTATGTGACTATGGAGCTGTTTGGTGATGTCGTCTATTACGGCCTTCATAGAAGCAACAGGAGATTGTTGCATCCATCTAGAACCCTCAGAACTACAGTGCTATGATGTCACTCACTTCCACAGGCCTTGCAGAGTGTAAACAACAACAACCCAGCTTTGTTGTGTATGTAACCATAGGGATTTGTGATGTCACCTAGAACCTTCACAGCAGCGACAGCTTTATGAGGAGCATCAGCACTGCTCTGCCTGAGCAGAACCATCACCGCCATAGGTTGTCAAATAACCCGGATTTAACCCACACAGGTAAGTCCAATGGGGTGCAGGCATGTCCTCTATGCTTACAGCTTCCCGTGGGTGTTGGTTTGATACCGTTTGGGGACAGCCAAGGAGGCATCTGCAGGCAACAAAGGTAGGTGTGTGCTTGTGTGTGTGTTTCCTATGCAGATCCTAAGCCCAGTGTCACATGCAAGTAGGAGGAGTAAGAAGGGTTCCTGGCAAATCCGGGTTATGGATTGCATTTAAAAAGGCCCCGTGGGAGTGCAATGGGCCCCTGTCTTGCTGCTTAGCAATAATGGTATGGGTTTAGGTTCTGCTGTGTGTACTGGTGGTTGACTGCCCCCCAGCCCAGAGTGTGCATGGAAAATTGTCTGGCAGCCTCCCTGACAGCAAGCAGTGATAAAGCCCATGAAGGGGACCTTGTTGGGCCCGCCCCTTTCACGGTTATCGCTTCTTGGCCTTTTGGCTAAGATCAAGTGTAGTATCTGTTCTTATCAGTTTAATATCTGATACGTCCCCTATCTGGGGACCATATATTAAATGGATTTTTGAGAACGGGGGCCGATTTCGAAGCTTGCTTCCGTCGCCCTATGCATTGACCCGATATGGCAGTATCTTCGGGTACAGTGCACCACCCCCTTACAGGGTTAAAAAGAAAGATTCCTACTTTCATTGCTACCTGCTTGCTGGCTAGCCAGCTAGCCAGCCCTGTGGGCCTTGCTGCTGCTGCAGCCAAAAAACAAAAGGTGGTGCTGCTGCTGCATCTGCTGCTTCTGCTTCTGCTTGTGTCTGGCCCCTGTTGGAGCGTCCAGGCACAGGACTTCTGCTGCTGCTGACTAAATGGCCTCCTTAATTGGATCATTTGAGTAGCCAGCACACCTGTGCAGGTAGGGCATGACATGATAGGCAGCTGCCTTGATAGCGGGTGGGTGCTGAATGTTCCTAATTGACAAAATAAGATTAATGCTTATGAAGAAATATAAAATCTCATCCCTTCCCCAATATCGCGCCACACCCCTACCCCTTAATTCCCTGGTTGAACTTGATGGACATATGTCTTTTTTCGACCGTACTAACTATGTAACTATGTAACATAACATGGGGGGGGGGGTCTCCTGGCTGTTCACACAGGTGTGTCATTGCTGTACATTGACCATGCATTGCTTCTGTGGTATTGCAAAGGCAAAGACAAATGCTTCCAGCCATCCATTGCACTAATGGATTGGTCATCAGCTGGCTGTCTATGTCCCGCATCAATATAGACCAAAGTACAGAGGGTTAGGCTATGCTATTGTGCACCTACCTGATGCATCAGAAGGTGCGAGGCCCTTGCTAAATTCTGTGCACAGACTTTGAGATCTATGCTTTAGACTGTATCTAAACCTGCTCCAACATGGACTGACATTCTGGCCTACTTTCAGCCGATGCGACTTGTCTGTCGCTGAACAGTCGCTTTTTATGTATTCAGCACCTATGTATAATGTTGTAAAAATGCTCTAGAAGCTAAAGTCGCAGAAATGTCACACATATTTGGCCTGCAACTTTCTGTGCGACAAATTCAGACAGGAAAAATCAGTATAAATCCTTAGAAAATTATCCCCCAGTGTCTCCATCTGCTGGCGGTATTGAATAAGCATTGCTGCACTGATGGGGTATGCATTAGACGAAAAAAAAGAAGAAAAAGAAGAATAATACGCCCAGAAAAGAGGCGAAAAGGAGAAAAACGTAAAAAAACGTGAAAAAAAAGTAAGAAGAAGAGAAGGGAAAAAAAGGTGGAAATGGGTTTAAAAGTGATTTCGGCGGAGAAATATATATATATATATATATATATATATATATATATATATATATATATATATACGCGCACACACACACATAGATATAAACGTATTCTCCGTTGAGATATTGCAGCCGCTGCTGTGTCCAGGCCCAGGAGCCTTAGCACTGTGCTGTGATGTCACTCAATACCACTGACATCACTAGGTGTAAACAACATCTCTCCTTTGCTGTGTATGTGACTATGGAGCTGTTTGGTGATGTCGTCTATTACGGCCTTCATAGAAGCAACAGGAGATTGTTGCATCCATCTAGAACCCTCAGAACTACAGTGCTATGATGTCACTCACTTCCACAGGCCTTGCAGAGTGTAAACAACAACAACCCAGCTTTGTTGTGTATGTAACCATAGGGATTTGTGATGTCACCTAGAACCTTCACAGCAGCGACAGCTTTATGAGGAGCATCAGCACTGCTCTGCCTGAGCAGAACCATCACCGCCATAGGTTGTCAAATAACCCGGATTTAACCCACACAGGTAAGTCCAATGGGGTGCAGGCATGTCCTCTATGCTTACAGCTTCCCGTGGGTGTTGGTTTGATACCGTTTGGGGACAGCCAAGGAGGCATCTGCAGGCAACAAAGGTAGGTGTGTGCTTGTGTGTGTGTTTCCTATGCAGATCCTAAGCCCAGTGTCACATGCAAGTAGGAGGAGTAAGAAGGGTTCCTGGCAAATCCGGGTTATGGATTGCATTTAAAAAGGCCCCGTGGGAGTGCAATGGGCCCCTGTCTTGCTGCTTAGCAATAATGGTATGGGTTTAGGTTCTGCTGTGTGTACTGGTGGTTGACTGCCCCCCAGCCCAGAGTGTGCATGGAAAATTGTCTGGCAGCCTCCCTGACAGCAAGCAGTGATAGTGCCCATGAAGGGGACCTTGTTGGGCCCGCCCCTTTCACGGTTATCGCTTCTCGGCCTTTTGGCTAAGATCAAGTGTAGTATCTGTTCTTATCAGTTTAATATCTGATACGTCCCCTATCTGGGGACCATATATTAAATGGATTTTTGAGAACGGGGGCCGATTTCGAAGCTTGCTTCCGTCGCCCTATGCATTGACCCGATATGGCAGTATCTTCGGGTACAGTGCACCACCCCCTTACAGGGTTAAAAAGAAAGATTCCTACTTTCATTGCTACCTGCTTGCTGGCTAGCCAGCTAGCCAGCCCTGTGGGCCTTGCTGCTGCTGCAGCCAAAAAACAAAAGGTGGTGCTGCTGCTGCTTCTGCTGCTTCTGCTTCTGCTTGTGTCTGGCCCCTGTTGGAGCGTCCAGGCACAGGACTTCTGCTGCTGCTGACTAAATGGCCTCCTTAATTGGATCATTTGAGTAGCCAGCACACCTGTGCAGGTAGGGCATGACATGATAGGCAGCTGCCTTGATAGCGGGTGGGTGCTGAATGTTCCTAATTGACAAAATAAGATTAATGCTTATGAAGAAATATAAAATCTCATCCCTTCCCCAATATCGCGCCACACCCCTACCCCTTAATTCCCTGGTTGAACTTGATGGACATATGTCTTTTTTCGACCGTACTAACTATGTAACTATGTAACATAACATGGGGGGGGGGGGGTCTCCTGGCTGTTCACACAGGTGTGTCATTGCTGTACATTGACCATGCATTGCTTCTGTGGTATTGCAAAGGCAAAGACAAATGCTTCCAGCCATCCATTGCACTAATGGATTGGTCATCAGCTGGCTGTCTATGTCCCGCATCAATATAGACCAAAGTACAGAGGGTTAGGCTATGCTATTGTGCACCTACCTGATGCATCAGAAGGTGCGAGGCCCTTGCTAAATTCTGTGCACAGACTTTGAGATCTATGCTTTAGACTGTATCTAAACCTGCTCCAACATGGACTGACATTCTGGCCTACTTTCAGCCGATGCGACTTGTCTGTCGCTGAACAGTCGCTTTTTATGTATTCAGCACCTATGTATAATGTTGTAAAAATGCTCTAGAAGCTAAAGTCGCAGAAATGTCACACATATTTGGCCTGCAACTTTCTGTGCGACAAATTCAGACAGGAAAAATCAGTATAAATCCTTAGAAAATTATCCCCCAGTGTCTCCATCTGCTGGCGGTATTGAATAAGCATTGCTGCACTGATGGGGTATGCATTAGACGAAAAAAAAGAAGAAAAAGAAGAATAATACGCCCAGAAAAGAGGCGAAAAGGAGAAAAACGTAAAAAAACGTGAAAAAAAAGTAAGAGGAAGAGAAGGGAAAAAAAGGTGGAAATGGGTTTAAAAGTGATTTCGGCGGAGAAATATATATATATATATATATATATATATATATATATATATATATACGCGCACACACACACATAGATATAAACGTATTCTCCGTTGAGATATTGCAGCCGCTGCTGTGTCCAGGCCCAGGAGCCTTAGCACTGTGCTGTGATGTCACTCAATACCACTGACATCACTAGGTGTAAACAACATCTCTCCTTTGCTGTGTATGTGACTATGGAGCTGTTTGGTGATGTCGTCTATTACGGCCTTCATAGAAGCAACAGGAGATTGTTGCATCCATCTTGAACCCTCAGAACTACAGTGCTATGATGTCACTCACTTCCACAGGCCTTGCAGAGTGTAAACAACAACAACCCAGCTTTGTTGTGTATGTAACCATAGGGATTTGTGATGTCACCTAGAACCTTCACAGCAGCGACAGCTTTATGAGGAGCATCAGCACTGCTCTGCCTGAGCAGAACCATCACCGCCATAGGTTGTCAAATAACCCGGATTTAACCCACACAGGTAAGTCCAATGGGGTGCAGGCATGTCCTCTATGCTTACAGCTTCCCGTGGGTGTTGGTTTGATACCGTTTAAGGGACAGCCAAGGAGGCATCTGCAGGCAACAAAGGTAGGTGTGTGCTTGTGTGTGTGTTTCCTATGCAGATCCTAAGCCCAGTGTCACATGCAAGTAGGAGGAGTAAGAAGGGTTCCTGGCAAATCCGGGTTATGGATTGCATTTAAAAAGGCCCCGTGGGAGTGCAATGGGCCCCTGTCTTGCTGCTTAGCAATAATGGTATGGGTTTAGGTTCTGCTGTGTGTACTGGTGGTTGACTGCCCCCCAGCCCAGAGTGTGCATGGAAAATTGTCTGGCAGCCTCCCTGACAGCAAGCAGTGATAGTGCCCATGAAGGGGACCTTGTTGGGCCCGCCCCTTTCACGGTTATCGCTTCTCGGCCTTTTGGCTAAGATCAAGTGTAGTATCTGTTCTTATCAGTTTAATATCTGATACGTCCCCTATCTGGGGACCATATATTAAATGGATTTTTGAGAACGGGGGCCGATTTCGAAGCTTGCTTCCGTCGCCCTATGCATTGACCCGATATGGCAGTATCTTCGGGTACAGTGCACCACCCCCTTACAGGGTTAAAAAGAAAGATTCCTACTTTCATTGCTACCTGCTTGCTGGCTAGCCAGCTAGCCAGCCCTGTGGGCCTTGCTGCTGCTGCAGCCAAAAAACAAAAGGTGGTGCTGCTGCTGCTTCTGCTTCTGCTGCTTCTGCTTGTGTCTGGCCCCTGTTGGAGCGTCCAGGCACAGGACTTCTGCTGCTGCTGACTAAATGGCCTCCTTAATTGGATCATTTGAGTAGCCAGCACACCTGTGCAGGTAGGGCATGACATGATAGGCAGCTGCCTTGATAGCGGGTGGGTGCTGAATGTTCCTAATTGACAAAATAAGATTAATGCTTATGAAGAAATATAAAATCTCATCCCTTCCCCAATATCGCGCCACACCCCTACCCCTTAATTCCCTGGTTGAACTTGATGGACATATGTCTTTTTTCGACCGTACTAACTATGTAACTATGTAACATAACATGGGGGGGGGGGGGGGTCTCCTGGCTGTTCACACAGGTGTGTCATTGCTGTACATTGACCATGCATTGCTTCTGTGGTATTGCAAAGGCAAAGACAAATGCTTCCAGCCATCCATTGCACTAATGGATTGGTCATCAGCTGGCTGTCTATGTCCCGCATCAATATAGACCAAAGTACAGAGGGTTAGGCTATGCTATTGTGCACCTACCTGATGCATCAGAAGGTGCGAGGCCCTTGCTAAATTCTGTGCACAGACTTTGAGATCTATGCTTTAGACTGTATCTAAACCTGCTCCAACATGGACTGACATTCTGGCCTACTTTCAGCCGATGCGACTTGTCTGTCGCTGAACAGTCGCTTTTTATGTATTCAGCACCTATGTATAATGTTGTAAAAATGCTCTAGAAGCTAAAGTCGCAGAAATGTCACACATATTTGGCCTGCAACTTTCTGTGCGACAAATTCAGACAGGAAAAATCAGTATAAATCCTTAGAAAATTATCCCCCAGTGTCTCCATCTGCTGGCGGTATTGAATAAGCATTGCTGCACTGATGGGGTATGCATTAGACGAAAAAAAAGAAGAAAAAGAAGAATAATACGCCCAGAAAAGAGGCGAAAAGGAGAAAAACGTAAAAAAACGTGAAAAAAAAGTAAGAGGAAGAGAAGGGAAAAAAAGGTGGAAATGGGTTTAAAAGTGATTTCGGCGGAGAAATATATATATATATATATATATATATATATATATATATATATATATATATATATATACGCGCACACACACACATAGATATAAACGTATTCTCCGTTGAGATATTGCAGCCGCTGCTGTGTCCAGGCCCAGGAGCCTTAGCACTGTGCTGTGATGTCACTCAATACCACTGACATCACTAGGTGTAAACAACATCTCTCCTTTGCTGTGTATGTGACTATGGAGCTGTTTGGTGATGTCGTCTATTACGGCCTTCATAGAAGCAACAGGAGATTGTTGCATCCATCTAGAACCCTCAGAACTACAGTGCTATGATGTCACTCACTTCCACAGGCCTTGCAGAGTGTAAACAACAACAACCCAGCTTTGTTGTGTATGTAACCATAGGGATTTGTGATGTCACCTAGAACCTTCACAGCAGCGACAGCTTTATGAGGAGCATCAGCACTGCTCTGCCTGAGCAGAACCATCACCGCCATAGGTTGTCAAATAACCCGGATTTAACCCACACAGGTAAGTCCAATGGGGTGCAGGCATGTCCTCTATGCTTACAGCTTCCCGTGGGTGTTGGTTTGATACCGTTTGGGGACAGCCAAGGAGGCATCTGCAGGCAACAAAGGTAGGTGTGTGCTTGTGTGTGTGTTTCCTATGCAGATCCTAAGCCCAGTGTCACATGCAAGTAGGAGGAGTAAGAAGGGTTCCTGGCAAATCCGGGTTATGGATTGCATTTAAAAAGGCCCCGTGGGAGTGCAATGGGCCCCTGTCTTGCTGCTTAGCAATAATGGTATGGGTTTAGGTTCTGCTGTGTGTACTGGTGGTTGACTGCCCCCCAGCCCAGAGTGTGCATGGAAAATTGTCTGGCAGCCTCCCTGACAGCAAGCAGTGATAGTGCCCATGAAGGGGACCTTGTTGGGCCCGCCCCTTTCACGGTTATCGCTTCTCGGCCTTTTGGCTAAGATCAAGTGTAGTATCTGTTCTTATCAGTTTAATATCTGATACGTCCCCTATCTGGGGACCATATATTAAATGGATTTTTGAGAACGGGGGCCGATTTTGAAGCTTGCTTCCGTCGCCCTATGCATTGACCCGATATGGCAGTATCTTCGGGTACAGTGCACCACCCCCTTACAGGGTTAAAAAGAAAGATTCCTACTTTCATTGCTACCTGCTTGCTGGCTAGCCAGCTAGACAGCCCTGTGGGCCTTGCTGCTGCTGCAGCCAAAAAACAAAAGGTGGTGCTGCTGCTGCTTCTGCTGCTTCTGCTTCTGCTTGTGTCTGGCCCCTGTTGGAGCGTCCAGGCACAGGACTTCTGCTGCTGCTGACTAAATGGCCTCCTTAATTGGATCATTTGAGTAGCCAGCACACCTGTGCAGGTAGGGCATGACATGATAGGCAGCTGCCTTGATAGCGGGTGGGTGCTGAATGTTCCTAATTGACAAAATAAGATTAATGCTTATGAAGAAATATAAAATCTCATCCCTTCCCCAATATCGCGCCACACCCCTACCCCTTAATTCCCTGGTTGAACTTGATGGACATATGTCTTTTTTCGACCGTACTAACTATGTAACTATGTAACATAACATGGGGGGGGGGGGGGGTCTCCTGGCTGTTCACACAGGTGTGTCATTGCTGTACATTGACCATGCATTGCTTCTGTGGTATTGCAAAGGCAAAGACAAATGCTTCCAGCCATCCATTGCACTAATGGATTGGTCATCAGCTGGCTGTCTATGTCCCGCATCAATATAGACCAAAGTACAGAGGGTTAGGCTATGCTATTGTGCACCTACCTGATGCATCAGAAGGTGCGAGGCCCTTGCTAAATTCTGTGCACAGACTTTGAGATCTATGCTTTAGACTGTATCTAAACCTGCTCCAACATGGACTGACATTCTGGCCTACTTTCAGCCGATGCGACTTGTCTGTCGCTGAACAGTCGCTTTTTATGTATTCAGCACCTATGTATAATGTTGTAAAAATGCTCTAGAAGCTAAAGTCGCAGAAATGTCACACATATTTGGCCTGCAACTTTCTGTGCGACAAATTCAGACAGGAAAAATCAGTATAAATCCTTAGAAAATTATCCCCCAGTGTCTCCATCTGCTGGCGGTATTGAATAAGCATTGCTGCACTGATGGGGTATGCATTAGACGAAAAAAAAGAAGAAAAAGAAGAATAATACGCCCAGAAAAGAGGCGAAAAGGAGAAAAACGTAAAAAAACGTGAAAAAAAAGTAAGAGGAAGAGAAGGGAAAAAAAGGTGGAAATGGGTTTAAAAGTGATTTCGGCGGAGAAATATATATATATATATATATATATATATATATATATATATATATATACGCGCACACACACACATAGATATAAACGTATTCTCCGTTGAGATATTGCAGCCGCTGCTGTGTCCAGGCCCAGGAGCCTTAGCACTGTGCTGTGATGTCACTCAATACCACTGACATCACTAGGTGTAAACAACATCTCTCCTTTGCTGTGTATGTGACTATGGAGCTGTTTGGTGATGTCGTCTATTACGGCCTTCATAGAAGCAACAGGAGATTGTTGCATCCATCTAGAACCCTCAGAACTACAGTGCTATGATGTCACTCACTTCCACAGGCCTTGCAGAGTGTAAACAACAACAACCCAGCTTTGTTGTGTATGTAACCATAGGGATTTGTGATGTCACCTAGAACCTTCACAGCAGCGACAGCTTTATGAGGAGCATCAGCACTGCTCTGCCTGAGCAGAACCATCACCGCCATAGGTTGTCAAATAACCCGGATTTAACCCACACAGGTAAGTCCAATGGGGTGCAGGCATGTCCTCTATGCTTACAGCTTCCCGTGGGTGTTGGTTTGATACCGTTTGGGGACAGCCAAGGAGGCATCTGCAGGCAACAAAGGTAGGTGTGTGCTTGTGTGTGTGTTTCCTATGCAGATCCTAAGCCCAGTGTCACATGCAAGTAGGAGGAGTAAGAAGGGTTCCTGGCAAATCCGGGTTATGGATTGCATTTAAAAAGGCCCCGTGGGAGTGCAATGGGCCCCTGTCTTGCTGCTTAGCAATAATGGTATGGGTTTAGGTTCTGCTGTGTGTACTGGTGGTTGACTGCCCCCCAGCCCAGAGTGTGCATGGAAAATTGTCTGGCAGCCTCCCTGACAGCAAGCAGTGATAGTGCCCATGAAGGGGACCTTGTTGGGCCCGCCCCTTTCACGGTTATCGCTTCTCGGCCTTTTGGCTAAGATCAAGTGTAGTATCTGTTCTTATCAGTTTAATATCTGATACGTCCCCTATCTGGGGACCATATATTAAATGGATTTTTGAGAACGGGGGCCGATTTCGAAGCTTGCTTCCGTCGCCCTATGCATTGACCCGATATGGCAGTATCTTCGGGTACAGTGCACCACCCCCTTACAGGGTTAAAAAGAAAGATTCCTACTTTCATTGCTACCTGCTTGCTGGCTAGCCAGCTAGCCAGCCCTGTGGGCCTTGCTGCTGCTGCAGCCAAAAAACAAAAGGTGGTGCTGCTGCTGCTTCTGCTGCTTCTGCTTCTGCTTGTGTCTGGCCCCTGTTGGAGCGTCCAGGCACAGGACTTCTGCTGCTGCTGACTAAATGGCCTCCTTAATTGGATCATTTGAGTAGCCAGCACACCTGTGCAGGTAGGGCATGACATGATAGGCAGCTGCCTTGATAGCGGGTGGGTGCTGAATGTTCCTAACTGACAAAATAAGATTAATGCTTATGAAGAAATATAAAATCTCATCCCTTCCCCAATATCGCGCCACACCCCTACCCCTTAATTCCCTGGTTGAACTTGATGGACATATGTCTTTTTTCGACCGTACTAACTATGTAACTATGTAACATAACATGGGGGGGGGGGGGGTCTCCTGGCTGTTCACACAGGTGTGTCATTGCTGTACATTGACCATGCATTGCTTCTGTGGTATTGCAAAGGCAAAGACAAATGCTTCCAGCCATCCATTGCACTAATGGATTGGTCATCAGCTGGCTGTCTATGTCCCGCATCAATATAGACCAAAGTACAGAGGGTTAGGCTATGCTATTGTGCACCTACCTGATGCATCAGAAGGTGCGAGGCCCTTGCTAAATTCTGTGCACAGACTTTGAGATCTATGCTTTAGACTGTATCTAAACCTGCTCCAACATGGACTGACATTCTGGCCTACTTTCAGCCGATGCGACTTGTCTGTCGCTGAACAGTCGCTTTTTATGTATTCAGCACCTATGTATAATGTTGTAAAAATGCTCTAGAAGCTAAAGTCGCAGAAATGTCACACATATTTGGCCTGCAACTTTCTGTGCGACAAATTCAGACAGGAAAAATCAGTATAAATCCTTAGAAAATTATCCCCCAGTGTCTCCATCTGCTGGCGGTATTGAATAAGCATTGCTGCACTGATGGGGTATGCATTAGACGAAAAAAAAGAAGAAAAAGAAGAATAATACGCCCAGAAAAGAGGCGAAAAGGAGAAAAACGTAAAAAAACGTGAAAAAAAAGTAAGAGGAAGAGAAGGGAAAAAAAGGTGGAAATGGGTTTAAAAGTGATTTCGGCGGAGAAATATATATATATATATATATATATATATATATATATATATACGCGCACACACACACATAGATATAAACGTATTCTCCGTTGAGATATTGCAGCCGCTGCTGTGTCCAGGCCCAGGAGCCTTAGCACTGTGCTGTGATGTCACTCAATACCACTGACATCACTAGGTGTAAACAACATCTCTCCTTTGCTGTGTATGTGACTATGGAGCTGTTTGGTGATGTCGTCTATTACGGCCTTCATAGAAGCAACAGGAGATTGTTGCATCCATCTAGAACCCTCAGAACTACAGTGCTATGATGTCACTGACTTCCACAGGCCTTGCAGAGTGTAAACAACAACAACCCAGCTTTGTTGTGTATGTAACCATAGGGATTTGTGATGTCACCTAGAACCTTCACAGCAGCGACAGCTTTATGAGGAGCATCAGCACTGCTCTGCCTGAGCAGAACCATCACCGCCATAGGTTGTCAAATAACCCGGATTTAACCCACACAGGTAAGTCCAATGGGGTGCAGGCATGTCCTCTATGCTTACAGCTTCCCGTGGGTGTTGGTTTGATACCGTTTGGGGACAGCCAAGGAGGCATCTGCAGGCAACAAAGGTAGGTGTGTGCTTGTGTGTGTGTTTCCTATGCAGATCCTAAGCCCAGTGTCACATGCAAGTAGGAGGAGTAAGAAGGGTTCCTGGCAAATCCGGGTTATGGATTGCATTTAAAAAGGCCCCGTGGGAGTGCAATGGGCCCCTGTCTTGCTGCTTAGCAATAATGGTATGGGTTTAGGTTCTGCTGTGTGTACTGGTGGTTGACTGCCCCCCAGCCCAGAGTGTGCATGGAAAATTGTCTGGCAGCCTCCCTGACAGCAAGCAGTGATAGTGCCCATGAAGGGGACCTTGTTGGGCCCGCCCCTTTCACGGTTATCGCTTCTCGGCCTTTTGGCTAAGATCAAGTGTAGTATCTGTTCTTATCAGTTTAATATCTGATACGTCCCCTATCTGGGGACCATATATTAAATGGATTTTTGAGAACGGGGGCCGATTTCGAAGCTTGCTTCCGTCGCCCTATGCATTGACCCGATATGGCAGTATCTTCGGGTACAGTGCACCACCCCCTTACAGGGTTAAAAAGAAAGATTCCTACTTTCATTGCTACCTGCTTGCTGGCTAGCCAGCTAGCCAGCCCTGTGGGCCTTGCTGCTGCTGCAGCCAAAAAACAAAAGGTGGTGCTGCTGCTGCTTCTGCTGCTTCTGCTTCTGCTTCTGCTTGTGTCTGGCCCCTGTTGGAGCGTCCAGGCACAGGACTTCTGCTGCTGCTGACTAAATGGCCTCCTTAATTGGATCATTTGAGTAGCCAGCACACCTGTGCAGGTAGGGCATGACATGATAGGCAGCTGCCTTGATAGCGGGTGAGTGCTGAATGTTCCTAATTGACAAAATAAGATTAATGCTTATGAAGAAATATAAAATCTCATCCCTTCCCCAATATCGCGCCACACCCCTACCCCTTAATTCCCTGGTTGAACTTGATGGACATATGTCTTTTTTCGACCGTACTAACTATGTAACTATGTAACATAACATGGGGGGGGGGGGGTCTCCTGGCTGTTCACACAGGTGTGTCATTGCTGTACATTGACCATGCATTGCTTCTGTGGTATTGCAAAGGCAAAGACAAATGCTTCCAGCCATCCATTGCACTAATGGATTGGTCATCAGCTGGCTGTCTATGTCCCGCATCAATATAGACCAAAGTACAGAGGGTTAGGCTATGCTATTGTGCACCTACCTGATGCATCAGAAGGTGCGAGGCCCTTGCTAAATTCTGTGCACAGACTTTGAGATCTATGCTTTAGACTGTATCTAAACCTGCTCCAACATGGACTGACATTCTGGCCTACTTTCAGCCGATGCGACTTGTCTGTCGCTGAACAGTCGCTTTTTATGTATTCAGCACCTATGTATAATGTTGTAAAAATGCTCTAGAAGCTAAAGTCGCAGAAATGTCACACATATTTGGCCTGCAACTTTCTGTGCGACAAATTCAGACAGGAAAAATCAGTATAAATCCTTAGAAAATTATCCCCCAGTGTCTCCATCTGCTGGCGGTATTGAATAAGCATTGCTGCACTGATGGGGTATGCATTAGACGAAAAAAAAGAAGAAAAAGAAGAATAATACGCCCAGAAAAGAGGCGAAAAGGAGAAAAACGTAAAAAAACGTGAAAAAAAAGTAAGAGGAAGAGAAGGGAAAAAAAGGTGGAAATGGGTTTAAAAGTGATTTCGGCGGAGAAATATATATATATATATATATATATATATATATATATATGCGCACACACACACATAGATATAAACGTATTCTCCGTTGAGATATTGCAGCCGCTGCTGTGTCCAGGCCCAGGAGCCTTAGCACTGTGCTGTGATGTCACTCAATACCACTGACATCACTAGGTGTAAACAACATCTCTCCTTTGCTGTGTATGTGACTATGGAGCTGTTTGGTGATGTCGTCTATTATGGCCTTCATAGAAGCAACAGGAGATTGTTGCATCCATCTAGAACCCTCAGAACTACAGTGCTATGATGTCACTCACTTCCACAGGCCTTGCAGAGTGTAAACAACAACAACCCAGCTTTGTTGTGTATGTAACCATAGGGATTTGTGATGTCACCTAGAACCTTCACAGCAGCGACAGCTTTATGAGGAGCATCAGCACTGCTCTGCCTGAGCAGAACCATCACCGCCATAGGTTGTCAAATAACCCGGATTTAACCCACACAGGTAAGTCCAATGGGGTGCAGGCATGTCCTCTATGCTTACAGCTTCCCGTGGGTGTTGGTTTGATACCGTTTGGGGACAGCCAAGGAGGCATCTGCAGGCAACAAAGGTAGGTGTGTGCTTGTGTGTGTGTTTCCTATGCAGATCCTAAGCCCAGTGTCACATGCAAGTAGGAGGAGTAAGAAGGGTTCCTGGCAAATCCGGGTTATGGATTGCATTTAAAAAGGCCCCGTGGGAGTGCAATGGGCCCCTGTCTTGCTGCTTAGCAATAATGGTATGGGTTTAGGTTCTGCTGTGTGTACTGGTGGTTGACTGCCCCCCAGCCCAGAGTGTGCATGGAAAATTGTCTGGCAGCCTCCCTGACAGCAAGCAGTGATAGTGCCCATGAAGGGGACCTTGTTGGGCCCGCCCCTTTCACGGTTATCGCTTCTCGGCCTTTTGGCTAAGATCAAGTGTAGTATCTGTTCTTATCAGTTTAATATCTGATACGTCCCCTATCTGGGGACCATATATTAAATGGATTTTTGAGAACGGGGGCCGATTTCGAAGCTTGCTTCCGTCGCCCTATGCATTGACCCGATATGGCAGTATCTTCGGGTACAGTGCACCACCCCCTTACAGGGTTAAAAAGAAAGATTCCTACTTTCATTGCTACCTGCTTGCTGGCTAGCCAGCTAGCCAGCCCTGTGGGCCTTGCTGCTGCTGCAGCCAAAAAACAAAAGGTGGTGCTGCTGCTGCTTCTGCTGCTTCTGCTTCTGCTTGTGTCTGGCCCCTGTTGGAGCGTCCAGGCACAGGACTTCTGCTGCTGCTGACTAAATGGCCTCCTTAATTGGATCATTTGAGTAGCCAGCACACCTGTGCAGGTAGGGCATGACATGATAGGCAGCTGCCTTGATAGCGGGTGGGTGCTGAATGTTCCTAATTGACAAAATAAGATTAATGCTTATGAAGAAATATAAAATCTCATCCCTTCCCCAATATCGCGCCACACCCCTACCCCTTAATTCCCTGGTTGAACTTGATGGACATATGTCTTTTTTCGACCGTACTAACTATGTAACTATGTAACATAACATGGGGGGGGGGGGGTCTCCTGGCTGTTCACACAGGTGTGTCATTGCTGTACATTGACCATGCATTGCTTCTGTGGTATTGCAAAGGCAAAGACAAATGCTTCCAGCCATCCATTGCACTAATGGATTGGTCATCAGCTGGCTGTCTATGTCCCGCATCAATATAGACCAAAGTACAGAGGGTTAGGCTATGCTATTGTGCACCTACCTGATGCATCAGAAGGTGCGAGGCCCTTGCTAAATTCTGTGCACAGACTTTGAGATCTATGCTTTAGACTGTATCTAAACCTGCTCCAACATGGACTGACATTCTGGCCTACTTTCAGCCGATGCGACTTGTCTGTCGCTGAACAGTCGCTTTTTATGTATTCAGCACCTATGTATAATGTTGTAAAAATGCTCTAGAAGCTAAAGTCGCAGAAATGTCACACATATTTGGCCTGCAACTTTCTGTGCGACAAATTCAGACAGGAAAAATCAGTATAAATCCTTAGAAAATTATCCCCCAGTGTCTCCATCTGCTGGCGGTATTGAATAAGCATTGCTGCACTGATGGGGTATGCATTAGACGAAAAAAAAGAAGAAAAAGAAGAATAATACGCCCAGAAAAGAGGCGAAAAGGAGAAAAACGTAAAAAAACGTGAAAAAAAAGTAAGAGGAAGAGAAGGGAAAAAAAGGTGGAAATGGGTTTAAAAGTGATTTCGGCGGAGAAATATATATATATATATATATATATATATATATATATATATATACGCGCACACACACACATAGATATAAACGTATTCTCCGTTGAGATATTGCAGCCGCTGCTGTGTCCAGGCCCAGGAGCCTTAGCACTGTGCTGTGATGTCACTCAATACCACTGACATCACTAGGTGTAAACAACATCTCTCCTTTGCTGTGTATGTGACTATGGAGCTGTTTGGTGATGTCGTCTATTACGGCCTTCATAGAAGCAACAGGAGATTGTTGCATCCATCTAGAACCCTCAGAACTACAGTGCTATGATGTCACTCACTTCCACAGGCCTTGCAGAGTGTAAACAACAACAACCCAGCTTTGTTGTGTATGTAACCATAGGGATTTGTGATGTCACCTAGAACCTTCACAGCAGCGACAGCTTTATGAGGAGCATCAGCACTGCTCTGCCTGAGCAGAACCATCACCGCCATAGGTTGTCAAATAACCCGGATTTAACCCACACAGGTAAGTCCAATGGGGTGCAGGCATGTCCTCTATGCTTACAGCTTCCCGTGGGTGTTGGTTTGATACCGTTTGGGGACAGCCAAGGAGGCATCTGCAGGCAACAAAGGTAGGTGTGTGCTTGTGTGTGTGTTTCCTATGCAGATCCTAAGCCCAGTGTCACATGCAAGTAGGAGGAGTAAGAAGGGTTCCTGGCAAATCCGGGTTATGGATTGCATTTAAAAAGGCCCCGTGGGAGTGCAATGGGCCCCTGTCTTGCTGCTTAGCAATAATGGTATGGGTTTAGGTTCTGCTGTGTGTACTGGTGGTTGACTGCCCCCCAGCCCAGAGTGTGCATGGAAAATTGTCTGGCAGCCTCCCTGACAGCAAGCAGTGATAGTGCCCATGAAGGGGACCTTGTTGGGCCCGCCCCTTTCACGGTTATCGCTTCTCGGCCTTTTGGCTAAGATCAAGTGTAGTTCTGCTCACTTGGTCTGGCCAGAGGGTGTCTGGGGTACCCGGCTCCTTTGCCTGGGGGGATCGTCCTTCTTAACGGAGGGACTTCACCCCCCTGCTGCTATCAGGGAGCCGGCTTAGTCCCCAGACAACGGGAGGCGATCCCCACCTACCTACTTCGGTGGGGGAGGTGTCTGGACATCATGGACATGGAGGAAGATTGCGGTTTTTCTTCGGAAGGCGTGCCGCCTTTTGCGAGACTTCGGAATGGAGTTCGTATTTCCCTGCTCGATGTCCGGAAGAAGGAAAGAGGCCTTGTCTTTGTCGTGGAAGAAGTGCTGTTTAAGTTGCTGGAAGTCAAGAGGGAGCAAATCCTATCCATGCTTGAGTTTCCCAGAAGTGGATACTACGACGTGGTGCTGGCTTCTGAAGAGGACTATGAGTCATTTTGGAACATATTGCAGCAAAAGAAGGTATGTCCGGTTTTGGAAGGGGTGGAGATAGTTCCACATTTCCCACGTAGAGAACGATTGGTGACTATAAGGATGTATAGCCCATATACTTCGGAGGAGGATATCGTTACCTTTTTGTCTCGATTCTGTGACAGTGTTCTGCCTAAAGGCAAGGTATTTAATCAATATGGACTATGGACCACCAAGTGGAGGTTCCATGTGAAATTTAAAATGGCAGATGGCAAGTTAGTGATCCCCCCAGGACGGTTTAAAATTGGTTCTGTGAACGGGGATCTGTATTTTTCTGGCATGCAAGATTTTTGCCGCAAATGTAAACAGTACGGTCACAGAAAGGAGGATTGCACGTTTTTGTGGTGTTTCAAGTGTCAAGAGGAGGGTCACGACGTGGAAAATTGTCAAAAGAAAAGGAAATGCCATCTGTGTGGTGAGGAGGGCCATCTGCTTGGCTCGTGTCCTAAGAAAAAGTCTGAGAAAAATTCTGAGAAAAAGGAAGCTGTAAAAAGAAGCAGAGAGGAACCAGCTGAAGTGAAAGAACCAGAAGTGGAGCAGGTTCCAACTAGAAGACCTACAGAGCAGAAGAAGAAGAGAGAGGAGGAAGTGTATGTGCCAGTGCAGTATTTTGGTGTGCTTGGTGGTTTGTTGGAAAATTTGTCGGAAGCAGAAAGAAAAACGTTTGACAAAGATATGATGGATCTAAAGATAGGCTTGAAGAACCGGGAGGAAGAAGCTCGGGATAAAGTCTATTTTTCTTTCAAGGCAGACATGAACCGTTTTGTTGAAACGTATAAAATTCCAGGCTGGTTAGCGTCTCAAGTTAAGAAAGATATAGCAAATGGCAATATCAGTCGAGGACTGATAGACTTTCTAATGGTGTTTGCATGGAGGAAGGGGATGACCTTCTAATTTGGTTTTGCTTAATTAGAAAGTAATGTTTGGTTTTGCTATTTTATGTTGTTTCTTATTTTGTTTTTAAATGTTCTATTTTGTTTCATTAGTGTTTAAGAAAAGAAAATGAGAAATTTATTTAATAAAAAAATGAATCTGTTCTTATCAGTTTAATATCTGATACGTCCCCTATCTGGGGACCATATATTAAATGGATTTTTGAGAACGGGGGCCGATTTCGAAGCTTGCTTCCGTCGCCCTATGCATTGACCCGATATGGCAGTATCTTCGGGTACAGTGCACCACCCCCTTACAGGGTTAAAAAGAAAGATTCCTACTTTCATTGCTACCTGCTTGCTGGCTAGCCAGCTAGCCAGCCCTGTGGGCCTTGCTGCTGCTGCAGCCAAAAAACAAAAGGTGGTGCTGCTGCTGCTTCTGCTGCTTCTGCTTCTGCTTCTGCTTGTGTCTGGCCCCTGTTGGAGCGTCCAGGCACAGGACTTCTGCTGCTGCTGACTAAATGGCCTCCTTAATTGGATCATTTGAGTAGCCAGCACACCTGTGCAGGTAGGGCATGACATGATAGGCAGCTGCCTTGATAGCGGGTGGGTGCTGAATGTTCCTAATTGACAAAATAAGATTAATGCTTATGAAGAAATATAAAATCTCATCCCTTCCCCAATATCGCGCCACACCCCTACCCCTTAATTCCCTGGTTGAACTTGATGGACATATGTCTTTTTTCGACCGTACTAACTATGTAACTATGTAACATAACATGGGGGGGGGGTCTCCTGGCTGTTCACACAGGTGTGTCATTGCTGTACATTGACCATGCATTGCTTCTGTGGTATTGCAAAGGCAAAGACAAATGCTTCCAGCCATCCATTGCACTAATGGATTGGTCATCAGCTGGCTGTCTATGTCCCGCATCAATATAGACCAAAGTACAGAGGGTTAGGCTATGCTATTGTGCACCTACCTGATGCATCAGAAGGTGCGAGGCCCTTGCTAAATTCTGTGCACAGACTTTGAGATCTATGCTTTAGACTGTATCTAAACCTGCTCCAACATGGACTGACATTCTGGCCTACTTTCAGCCGATGCGACTTGTCTGTCGCTGAACAGTCGCTTTTTATGTATTCAGCACCTATGTATAATGTTGTAAAAATGCTCTAGAAGCTAAAGTCGCAGAAATGTCACACATATTTGGCCTGCAACTTTCTGTGCGACAAATTCAGACAGGAAAAATCAGTATAAATCCTTAGAAAATTATCCCCCAGTGTCTCCATCTGCTGGCGGTATTGAATAAGCATTGCTGCACTGATGGGGTATGCATTAGACGAAAAAAAAGAAGAAAAAGAAGAATAATACGCCCAGAAAAGAGGCGAAAAGGAGAAAAACGTAAAAAAACGTGAAAAAAAAGTAAGAGGAAGAGAAGGGAAAAAAAGGTGGAAATGGGTTTAAAAGTGATTTCGGCGGAGAAATATATATATATATATATATATATATATATATATATATATATACGCGCACACACACACATAGATATAAACGTATTCTCCGTTGAGATATTGCAGCCGCTGCTGTGTCCAGGCCCAGGAGCCTTAGCACTGTGCTGTGATGTCACTCAATACCACTGACATCACTAGGTGTAAACAACATCTCTCCTTTGCTGTGTATGTGACTATGGAGCTGTTTGGTGATGTCGTCTATTATGGCCTTCATAGAAGCAACAGGAGATTGTTGCATCCATCTAGAACCCTCAGAACTACAGTGCTATGATGTCACTCACTTCCACAGGCCTTGCAGAGTGTAAACAACAACAACCCAGCTTTGTTGTGTATGTAACCATAGGGATTTGTGATGTCACCTAGAACCTTCACAGCAGCGACAGCTTTATGAGGAGCATCAGCACTGCTCTGCCTGAGCAGAACCATCACCGCTATAGGTTGTCAAATAACCCGGATTTAACCCACACAGGTAAGTCCAATGGGGTGCAGGCATGTCCTCTATGCTTACAGCTTCCCGTGGGTGTTGGTTTGATACCGTTTGGGGACAGCCAAGGAGGCATCTGCAGGCAACAAAGGTAGGTGTGTGCTTGTGTGTGTGTTTCCTATGCAGATCCTAAGCCCAGTGTCACATGCAAGTAGGAGGAGTAAGAAGGGTTCCTGGCAAATCCGGGTTATGGATTGCATTTAAAAAGGCCCCGTGGGAGTGCAATGGGCCCCTGTCTTGCTGCTTAGCAATAATGGTATGGGTTTAGGTTCTGCTGTGTGTACTGGTGGTTGACTGCCCCCCAGCCCAGAGTGTGCATGGAAAATTGTCTGGCAGCCTCCCTGACAGCAAGCAGTGATAGTGCCCATGAAGGGGACCTTGTTGGGCCCGCCCCTTTCACGGTTATCGCTTCTCGGCCTTTTGGCTAAGATCAAGTGTAGTATCTGTTCTTATCAGTTTAATATCTGATACGTCCCCTATCTGGGGACCATATATTAAATGGATTTTTGAGAACGGGGGCCGATTTCGAAGCTTGCTTCCGTCGCCCTATGCATTGACCCGATATGGCAGTATCTTCGGGTACAGTGCACCACCCCCTTACAGGGTTAAAAAGAAAGATTCCTACTTTCATTGCTACCTGCTTGCTGGCTAGCCAGCTAGCCAGCCCTGTGGGCCTTGCTGCTGCTGCAGCCAAAAAACAAAAGGTGGTGCTGCTGCTGCTTCTGCTGCTTCTGCTTCTGCTTGTGTCTGGCCCCTGTTGGAGCGTCCAGGCACAGGACTTCTGCTGCTGCTGACTAAATGGCCTCCTTAATTGGATCATTTGAGTAGCCAGCACACCTGTGCAGGTAGGGCATGACATGATAGGCAGCTGCCTTGATAGCGGGTGGGTGCTGAATGTTCCTAATTGACAAAATAAGATTAATGCTTATGAAGAAATATAAAATCTCATCCCTTCCCCAATATCGCGCCACACCCCTACCCCTTAATTCCCTGGTTGAACTTGATGGACATATGTCTTTTTTCGACCGTACTAACTATGTAACTATGTAACATAACATGGGGGGGGGGGGGGGGTCTCCTGGCTGTTCACACAGGTGTGTCATTGCTGTACATTGACCATGCATTGCTTCTGTGGTATTGCAAAGGCAAAGACAAATGCTTCCAGCCATCCATTGCACTAATGGATTGGTCATCAGCTGGCTGTCTATGTCCCGCATCAATATAGACCAAAGTACAGAGGGTTAGGCTATGCTATTGTGCACCTACCTGATGCATCAGAAGGTGCGAGGCCCTTGCTAAATTCTGTGCACAGACTTTGAGATCTATGCTTTAGACTGTATCTAAACCTGCTCCAACATGGACTGACATTCTGGCCTACTTTCAGCCGATGCGACTTGTCTGTCGCTGAACAGTCGCTTTTTATGTATTCAGCACCTATGTATAATGTTGTAAAAATGCTCTAGAAGCTAAAGTCGCAGAAATGTCACACATATTTGGCCTGCAACTTTCTGTGCGACAAATTCAGACAGGAAAAATCAGTATAAATCCTTAGAAAATTATCCCCCAGTGTCTCCATCTGCTGGCGGTATTGAATAAGCATTGCTGCACTGATGGGGTATGCATTAGACGAAAAAAAAGAAGAAAAAGAAGAATAATACGCCCAGAAAAGAGGCGAAAAGGAGAAAAACGTAAAAAAACGTGAAAAAAAGTAAGAGGAAGAGAAGGGAAAAAAAGGTGGAAATGGGTTTAAAAGTGATTTCGGCGGAGAAATATATATATATATATATATATATATATATATATATATATATATACGCGCACACACACACATAGATATAAACGTATTCTCCGTTGAGATATTGCAGCCGCTGCTGTGTCCAGGCCCAGGAGCCTTAGCACTGTGCTGTGATGTCACTCAATACCACTGACATCACTAGGTGTAAACAACATCTCTCCTTTGCTGTGTATGTGACTATGAAGCTGTTTGGTGATGTCGTCTATTACGGCCTTCATAGAAGCAACAGGAGATTGTTGCATCCATCTAGAACCCTCAGAACTACAGTGCTATGATGTCACTCACTTCCACAGGCCTTGCAAAGTGTAAACAACAACAACCCAGCTTTGTTGTGTATGTAACCATAGGGATTTGTGATGTCACCTAGAACCTTCACAGCAGCGACAGCTTTATGAGGAGCATCAGCACTGCTCTGCCTGAGCAGAACCATCACCGCCATAGGTTGTCAAATAACCCGGATTTAACCCACACAGGTAAGTCCAATGGGGTGCAGGCATGTCCTCTATGCTTACAGCTTCCCGTGGGTGTTGGTTTGATACCGTTTGGGGACAGCCAAGGAGGCATCTGCAGGCAACAAAGGTAGGTGTGTGCTTGTGTGTGTGTTTCCTATGCAGATCCTAAGCCCAGTGTCACATGCAAGTAGGAGGAGTAAGAAGGGTTCCTGGCAAATCCGGGTTATGGATTGCATTTAAAAAGGCCCCGTGGGAGTGCAATGGGCCCCTGTCTTGCTGCTTAGCAATAATGGTATGGGTTTAGGTTCTGCTGTGTGTACTGGTGGTTGACTGCCCCCCAGCCCAGAGTGTGCATGGAAAATTGTCTGGCAGCCTCCCTGACAGCAAGCAGTGATAGTGCCCATGAAGGGGACCTTGTTGGGCCCGCCCCTTTCACGGTTATCGCTTCTCGGCCTTTTGGCTCCGATCAAGTGTAAACTTGGTCTGGGTCAGGGGTGCGGGTGTTCTGCTGAGCAGGAATCCGGAGTGGTGATCTTACTGTGGAATCGACAGACAAGAGAAGAACAATGGCTGGAAAGGAATACCTCCCTGCGATTGAGAAGACTGTACGTTTTGTGGTGGAAACTTCTGACCGGGGTAAGAATCGGATTGAGTACATTGGACATGAACTTGTGGAGAAATTGGGTGGTTTTGGCATGGATAGTTTGTTCTGTGTGCAAGAGAATAGGAAGCAAGGAATATATGATGTGTCCTTCATCTATGAAGCTGATTGCCAGAACTTCTATGAATGTTTGAAAAGAAATGCCAATAACCCTGTCTTGGAAAATGTAAAGTTTTTTCCTCTGTTTGAGATGGGAGTGAAGACTCTGTTTGTACATATGTACAATCCATTCTTAGACCCGGATATGATTAAGAACTTTCTAAGTATCTACTGTGAAAGTGTCCAAGGGGGAGTGAAGCAAACTAGTAGTTTGGGTGTGTTTAATGGCACATGGAAGTTCTTTGTAAAACTGAAGCTGGATCCTGGGAGCATTGGTGGAGTGAAACACCCACCGGCCAATTTTTCAATCGCCGGAAACCGGGGTTATGTCTATTATTATGGCCAGCCATTGTTTTGCCGTGATTGTTTGCTGTTTGGACATGTTAAAGAGGCTTGTCCAGGTAATAAGAAGTGCCGAAATTGTAAAATGCCAGGGCATGAAGCGGGAGCTTGTCCACAGCCCAGAACTTGTGATCTTTGTGGCCTTGTTGGACATGTGTATAGAAATTGTCCGGAGGTGGCTAAAAGGGAGAAGGAGAAAGAGGCCAGAAAAGATTTGGCAATTAAAAAAAGGGAAAAGGCAAAGGCAGACATGGCAGAAAAGAGTGTGATTGCTATTATTGAGAAAGCAACGGTGGTGGAAGAGAAGGTGCAGGAGGAGATTGAAGAGGAGATGGAGGAGGAGGTGAGAATTGAAGAGGTGCCTAGTCCTCAGGTGTCTGGCACTCAAAAAGTTGAATGGTCGAATTCAGAAGAGGAAAGTGCTAAAGAGAGAGAGGAAGATCTTTTTCGTCCCCCACGGAAGGCGGCGAGAGGTGCCAGTGGTGAAAAGATGGAGCAGACGGTGGTGGAGACGAGTAATCGTTTTGCCGCAATATCTGAGGGTGAAATGGATAAATGCATTGGAGAAGAAACTTCTCCCTCGACACTGAGCCGTAAAGTTCATTAACTCTCTTCTAGGTTTTTTCTTCCTATGGGTTGTTATTTGATTTGATATGTCTTTTTCGGTTAGTTTGTCAAATGTTAGAGTCTTTAAAAATAAGAATAGAAGAGCGGCCATTCTGGAGGAATTGGCAGGAACTAATAATGACATAATTTGTCTACAGGAATGTGGATTGGATTTTCCTCCAAAAAAGGAGGAGTGGAGATATGGACCAGCAGTGTGGTCTTGCTCTAATGTAAATAGAAATGATGGAGTTGGGGTTTTGTTTAGGAATAATAAGTTTAAAGTTTGTAGTCAAATGGTGTTAAGGGAAGGAAGGTGTGTGTTGGTGGAGGTTGGGTTACATGGGTTTAAGTTTAAGTTAATTAATGTTTATGCACCTGTGAATAAGGAGGAGAGGGTTGGTTTGTTTGAAATAATTAAGGGTTTTTTGTCTGGGAAGGAACCAGTGTTGTTAGTAGGTGATTTCAACTGTGAGATTGGGAGGGATGCGGATGTTTCTGGAAATATGCTTAAGAGTATGGTGAGTGATTTCAAGTTAAGAGATGTGGTTGAAGTGTGTGGTGTGAATCCTGTGTTAGCAACATATCATGCTGAGAGTGGAAGGAGTGAGTCAAGATTAGATATGTGTTTTGTGTCCAAAATGATAGGATGTATGTGGTATAAGCAAGAGAGAGTGATTTATTCTGATCATGAGCGTGTGAGTTGTGGTTTGGTGTTGGATGAGATTTGCATAAGTGGGAGGGGTTACTGGAAGCTTAATGTGAAACTGTTGGATGAAAAGGAGGTATATGATAGGTATATTAAGAAGTATAAGTTATGGTGTGAGAAGAAAAAAGAATTTTTGGATTTATTGTGTTGGTGGGAGTGGGTTAAAGAAAGAACTAAGGTTTTTTTCAAGAGGGAAGGTTATAAAAGGAAAGCTAGGGAAAGAAAGAAGTATGAATGGCTGAATAAAAGGTTGGGGTTTCTCATTAAGTTGAAAAAGAAGGGATGGAGAGTGGATGGTAAGATTGATGCTGTGAAAAGAGATATAAAGGATTGGTTGAATGAAAGAGGAAAAGAGTTAATGTACAGAGCAAAAGTGGACAAATTGGAGAAGGATGAAAAGTGTTCAAGATATTTTTTTAAGAAAGTGATTGGGAGAAAGGATGATTTAGTGAGTGTGTATGATAAGGATGGTGGTTTGGTGAGAGGCAAAGCTGTACTGAATGTGGTGAAAGAGTTTTATGAGGACTTATATGCAGTCAAACAGTGTGATAGGGGTTTGGCTGAGGAAGTGCTGGAAGTGATTGATAAGAAGGTAGATTGTAATGAGTATGAGAGTTTAATGAGAGAGATTGGAATGGAAGAGATTAAAAGGACGGTTGATAGTATGGCTAAAAATAAGACTCCTGGAGAGGATGGGTTGCCGGCTGAGTTTTATGTGAAATTGTGGGATGTACTGAAGGATGATATGGAGAGTATCTTTAAGTATATGTGGGCTAATGGAAGATTGGTGGAAAGTATGAAGAGTGGGATAGTGGTTTTGATTTATAAGAAAGGGGATGTGAATGATATAAGGAATTGGAGGCCGATAACTTTGTTGAATGTGGATTATAAAATATTTGCAAAGCTGATTACAAATAGAATGAGGGACGTGATAGAGCAAGTGATTGGGGAGGAGCAAGTGTGTGGTGTGCCAGGAAGAAGAATTAGTGAGAATTTGTGTTTGTTGAGAGATATATTGTGGGATGGTATGTGTAGAAAGCAGGTGGTTCGTGTGTTGTCAATTGATTTTGAAAAAGCTTTTGACCGTTTGTCGCATGGGTTTTTGTTTAAGGTGCTAGTTAAAATGGGGTTTCCAGGTGATTTT